>NC_087354.1:96484202-96742563 GCF_030014295.1 Loxodonta africana | reverse complement strand
ACTACAAAGCAGCAGCTCCCTCCTGGCAGAGGAAATCCCATGCAGTGTTGCCCTGGCGAGATAGTGTTGCTACAGCGAGGCCCAGGGAAAACAGACTGCCTAGAGAAATCCTAGCAAAGCCCTGTGTTTCCCCACAGGAATGTATGTCAGTTTCAGTTCTTTGCCAGCAACGGAGCTCAGAGGCAACGTCAGATTGTGTGTATCTCAGTGAGAGAAAGAACACTGTGACTTCCCCCGTTCCTCTGACGAAAGCGGTTAGAGGGAGAAAAGCGTCCTTTGCTTTCGCTTTCCCGCAGTGAGCTCGGCAGATCTGCCCTTCGCGAAGGGCCGTTTTCCCCCGGAGAACTGCCTCGCGGTAGCCCTGTTCTGGAAGTGGAACGAGTATGCAGTGTTAGCGTTCAGCTATTGTGAAGGCTCGCTTTGGCCCAGGGCAAACGAAGCGCCGGGGGAAATCTTAGCAGAGCCCGGCGCCTTTCCACGGTTCAAAGCCTGGAACTGCAGACTCTTTTGCAAAGAAGAGAGCGCCCAGGCAACAGCAGCCTGCACGTTTCTCAGTGAAAGGGAGAACGTCCTAACTTCATCCAGTCCTCTGAGTAAAGCAGGCAGAGGGAGAGAAACTTTCTTTCCTTCCTCTTTCCTGCAACGAATTCCTCCTTTGCTCTTGCAAACGCAAGGCTTCTTCTGAAAAACTACGTCGCGGTGCAGGGATCCTTCCAGAGGAGCAGCGGCATAGTTTTAGCTGTAAGGGCTTGGCAGAGCAGCCGGGGAGAAAAGGCCTCTTGCGATTCTCTTTTCTTTCTGCCTGAATGCGGTCAATTGGCACTTGCCAAAGCAAGGTTTCCCAGCACAAACTACAAAGCAGCAGCTCCCTCCTGGCAGAGGAAATCCCATGCAGTGTTGCCCTGGCGAGATAGTGTTGCTACAGCGAGGCCCAGGGAAAACAGACTGCCTAGAGAAATCCTAGCAAAGCCCTGTGTTTCCCCACAGGAATGTATGTCAGTTTCAGTTCTTTGCCAGCAACGGAGCTCAGAAGCAACGTCAGATTGTGTGTATCTCAGTGAGAGAAAGAACACTGTGACTTCCCCCGTTCCTCTGACGAAAGCGGTTAGAGGGAGAAAAGCGTCCTTTGTTTTCGCTTTCCCGCAGTGAGCTCGGCAGATCTGCCCTTCGCGAAGGGCCGTTTTCCCCCGGAGAACTGCCTCGCGGTAGCCCTGTTCTGGAAGTGGAACGAGTATGCAGTGTTAGCGTTCAGCTATTGTGAAGGCTCGCTTTGGCCCAGGGCAAACGAAGCGCCGGGGGAAATCTTAGCAGAGCCCGGCGCCTTTCCACGGTTCAAAGCCTGGAACTGCAGACTCTTTTGCAAAGAAGAGAGCGCCCAGGCAACAGCAGCCTGCACGTTTCTCAGTGAAAGGGAGAACGTCCTAACTTCATCCAGTCCTCTGAGTAAAGCAGGCAGAGGGAGAGAAACTTTCTTTCCTTCCTCTTTCCTGCAACGAATTCCTCCTTTGCTCTTGCAAACGCAAGGCTTCTTCTGAAAAACTACGTCGCGGTGCAGGGATCCTTCCAGAGGAGCAACGGCATAGTTTTAGCTGTAAGGGCTTGGCAGAGCAGCCGGGGAGAAAAGGCCTCTTGCGATTCTCTTTTCTTTCTGCCTGAATGCGGTCAATTGGCACTTGCCAAAGCAAGGTTTCCCAGCACAAACTACAAAGCAGCAGCTCCCTCCTGGCAGAGGAAATCCCATGCAGTGTTGCCCTGGCGAGATAGTGTTGCTACAGCGAGGCCCAGGGAAAACAGACTGCCTAGAGAAATCCTAGCAAAGCCCTGTGTTTCCCCACAGGAATGTATGTCAGTTTCAGTCCTTTGCCAGCAACGGAGCTCAGAGGCAACGTCAGATTGTGTGTATCTCAGTGAGAGAAAGAACACTGTGACTTCCCCCGTTCCTCTGACGAAAGCGGTTAGAGGGAGAAAAGCGTCCTTTGCTTTCGCTTTCCCGCAGTGAGCTCGGCAGATCTGCCCTTCGCGAAGGGCCGTTTTCCCCCGGAGAACTGCCTCGCGGTAGCCCTGTTCTGGAAGTGGAACGAGTATGCAGTGTTAGCGTTCAGCTATTGTGAAGGCTCGCTTTGGCCCAGGGCAAACGAAGCGCCGGGGGAAATCTTAGCAGAGCCCGGCGCCTTTCCACGGTTCAAAGCCTGGAACTGCAGACTCTTTTGCAAAGAAGAGAGCGCCCAGGCAACAGCAGCCTGCACGTTTCTCAGTGAAAGGGAGAACGTCCTAACTTCATCCAGTCCTCTGAGTAAAGCAGGCAGAGGGAGAGAAACTTTCTTTCCTTCCTCTTTCCTGCAACGAATTCCTCCTTTGCTCTTGCAAACGCAAGGCTTCTTCTGAAAAACTACGTCGCGGTGCAGGGATCCTTCCAGAGGAGCAACGGCATAGTTTTAGCTGTAAGGGCTTGGCAGAGCAGCCGGGGAGAAAAGGCCTCTTGCGATTCTCTTTTCTTTCTGCCTGAATGCGGTCAATTGGCACTTGCCAAAGCAAGGTTTCCCAGCACAAACTACAAAGCAGCAGCTCCCTCCTGGCAGAGGAAATCCCATGCAGTGTTGCCCTGGCGAGATAGTGTTGCTACAGCGAGGCCCAGGGAAAACAGACTGCCTAGAGAAATCCTAGCAAAGCCCTGTGTTTCCCCACAGGAATGTATGTCAGTTTCAGTTCTTTGCCAGCAACGGAGCTCAGAGGCAACGTCAGATTGTGTGTATCTCAGTGAGAGAAAGAACACTGTGACTTCCCCCGTTCCTCTGACGAAAGCGGTTAGAGGGAGAAAAGCGTCCTTTGCTTTCGCTTTCCCGCAGTGAGCTCGGCAGATCTGCCCTTCGCGAAGGGCCGTTTTCCCCCGGAGAACTGCCTCGCGGTAGCCCTGTTCTGGAAGTGGAACGAGTATGCAGTGTTAGCGTTCAGCTATTGTGAAGGCTCGCTTTGGCCCAGGGCAAACGAAGAGCCGGGGGAAATCTTAGCAGAGCCCGGCGCCTTTCCACGGTTCAAAGCCTGGAACTGCAGACTCTTTTGCAAAGAAGAGAGCGCCCAGGCAACAGCAGCCTGCATGTTTCTCAGTGAAAGGGAGAACGTCCTAACTTCATCCAGTCCTCTGAGTAAAGCAGGCAGAGGGAGAGAAACTTTCTTTCCTTCCTCTTTCCTGCAACGAATTCCTCCTTTGCTCTTGCAAACGCAAGGCTTCTTCTGAAAAACTACGTCGCGGTGCAGGGATCCTTCCAGAGGAGCAACGGCATAGTTTTAGCTGTAAGGGCTTGGCAGAGCAGCCGGGGAGAAAAGGCCTCTTGCGATTCTCTTTTCTTTCTGCCTGAATGCGGTCAATTGGCACTTGCCAAAGCAAGGTTTCCCAGCACAAACTACAAAGCAGCAGCTCCCTCCTGGCAGAGGAAATCCCATGCAGTGTTGCCCTGGCGAGATAGTGTTGCTACAGCGAGGCCCAGGGAAAACAGACTGCCTAGAGAAATCCTAGCAAAGCCCTGTGTTTCCCCACAGGAATGTATGTCAGTTTCAGTTCTTTGCCAGCAACGGAGCTCAGAAGCAACGTCAGATTGTGTGTATCTCAGTGAGAGAAAGAACACTGTGACTTCCCCCGTTCCTCTGACGAAAGCGGTTAGAGGGAGAAAAGCGTCCTTTGCTTTCGCTTTCCCGCAGTGAGCTCGGCAGATCTGCCCTTCGCGAAGGGCCGTTTTCCCCCGGAGAACTGCCTCGCGGTAGCCCTGTTCTGGAAGTGGAACGAGTATGCAGTGTTAGCGTTCAGCTATTGTGAAGGCTCGCTTTGGCCCAGGGCAAACGAAGAGCCGGGGGAAATCTTAGCAGAGCCCGGCGCCTTTCCACGGTTCAAAGCCTGGAACTGCAGACTCTTTTGCAAAGAAGAGAGCGCCCAGGCAACAGCAGCCTGCACGTTTCTCAGTGAAAGGGAGAACGTCCTAACTTCATCCAGTCCTCTGAGTAAAGCAGGCAGAGGGAGAGAAACTTTCTTTCCTTCCTCTTTCCTGCAACGAATTCCTCCTTTGCTCTTGCAAACGCAAGGCTTCTTCTGAAAAACTACGTCGCGGTGCAGGGATCCTTCCAGAGGAGCAACGGCATAGTTTTAGCTGTAAGGGCTTGGCAGAGCAGCCGGGGAGAAAAGGCCTCTTGCGATTCTCTTTTCTTTCTGCCTGAATGCGGTCAATTGGCACTTGCCAAAGCAAGGTTTCCCAGCACAAACTACAAAGCAGCAGCTCCCTCCTGGCAGAGGAAATCCCATGCAGTGTTGCCCTGGCGAGATAGTGTTGCTACAGCGAGGCCCAGGGAAAACAGACTGCCTAGAGAAATCCTAGCAAAGCCCTGTGTTTCCCCACAGGAATGTATGTCAGTTTCAGTCCTTTGCCAGCAACGGAGCTCAGAGGCAACGTCAGATTGTGTGTATCTCAGTGAGAGAAAGAACACTGTGACTTCCCCCGTTCCTCTGACGAAAGCGGTTAGAGGGAGAAAAGCGTCCTTTGCTTTCGCTTTCCCGCAGTGAGCTCGGCAGATCTGCCCTTCGCGAAGGGCCGTTTTCCCCCGGAGAACTGCCTCGCGGTAGCCCTGTTCTGGAAGTGGAACGAGTATGCAGTGTTAGCGTTCAGCTATTGTGAAGGCTCGCTTTGGCCCAGGGCAAACGAAGCGCCGGGGGAAATCTTAGCAGAGCCCGGCGCCTTTCCACGGTTCAAAGCCTGGAACTGCAGACTCTTTTGCAAAGAAGAGAGCGCCCAGGCAACAGCAGCCTGCACGTTTCTCAGTGAAAGGGAGAACGTCCTAACTTCATCCAGTCCTCTGAGTAAAGCAGGCAGAGGGAGAGAAACTTTCTTTCCTTCCTCTTTCCTGCAACGAATTCCTCCTTTGCTCTTGCAAACGCAAGGCTTCTTCTGAAAAACTACGTCGCAGTGCAGGGATCCTTCCAGAGGAGCAACGGCATAGTTTTAGCTGTAAGGGCTTGGCAGAGCAGCCGGGGAGAAAAGGCCTCTTGCGATTCTCTTTTCTTTCTGCCTGAATGCGGTCAATTGGCACTTGCCAAAGCAAGGTTTCCCAGCACAAACTACAAAGCAGCAGCTCTCTCCTGGCAGAGGAAATCCCATGCAGTGTTGCCCTGGCGAGATAGTGTTGCTACAGCGAGGCCCAGGGAAAACAGACTGCCTAGAGAAATCCTAGCAAAGCCCTGTGTTTCCCCACAGGAATGTATGTCAGTTTCAGTTCTTTGCCAGCAACGGAGCTCAGAGGCAACGTCAGATTGTGTGTATCTCAGTGAGAGAAAGAACACTGTGACTTCCCCCGTTCCTCTGACGAAAGCGGTTAGAGGGAGAAAAGCGTCCTTTGCTTTCGCTTTCCCGCAGTGAGCTCGGCAGATCTGCCCTTCGCGAAGGGCCGTTTTCCCCCGGAGAACTGCCTCGCGGTAGCCCTGTTCTGGAAGTGGAACGAGTATGCAGTGTTAGCGTTCAGCTATTGTGAAGGCTCGCTTTGGCCCAGGGAAACGAAGCGCCGGGGGAAATCTTCGCAGAGCCCAGCGCCTTTCCACGGTTCAAAGCCTGGAACTGCAGACTCTTTTGCAAAGAAGAGAGCGCCCAGGCAACAGCAGCCTGCACGTTTCTCAGTGAAAGGGAGAACGTCCTAACTTCATCCAGTCCTCTGAGTAAAGCAGGCAGAGGGAGAGAAACTTTCTTTCCTTCCTCTTTCCTGCAACGAATTCCTCCTTTGCTCTTGCAAACGCAAGGCTTCTTCTGAAAAACTACGTCGCGGTGCAGGGATCCTTCCAGAGGAGCAACGGCATAGTTTTAGCTGTAAGGGCTTGGCAGAGCAGTCGGGGAGAAAAGGCCTCTTGCGATTCTCTTTTCTTTCTGCCTGAATGCGGTCAATTGGCACTTGCCAAAGCAAGGTTTCCCAGCACAAACTACAAAGCAGCAGCTCTCTCCTGGCAGAGGAAATCCCATGCAGTGTTGCCCTGGCGAGATAGTGTTGCTACAGCGAGGCCCAGGGAAAACAGACTGCCTAGAGAAATCCTAGCAAAGCCCTGTGTTTCCCCACAGGAATGTATGTCAGTTTCAGTCCTTTGCCAGCAACGGAGCTCAGAGGCAACGTCAGATTGTGTGTATCTCAGTGAGAGAAAGAACACTGTGACTTCCCCCGTTCCTCTGACGAAAGCGGTTAGAGGGAGAAAAGCGTCCTTTGCTTTCGCTTTCCCGCAGTGAGCTCGGCAGATCTGCCCTTCGCGAAGGGCCGTTTTCCCCCGGAGAACTGCCTCGCGGTAGCCCTGTTCTGGAAGTGGAACGAGTATGCAGTGTTAGCGTTCAGCTATTGTGAAGGCTCGCTTTGGCCCAGGGCAAACGAAGCGCCGGGGGAAATCTTAGCAGAGCCCGGCGCCTTTCCACGGTTCAAAGCCTGGAACTGCAGACTCTTTTGCAAAGAAGAGAGCGCCCAGGCAACAGCAGCCTGCACGTTTCTCAGTGAAAGGGAGAACGTCCTAACTTCATCCAGTCCTCTGAGTAAAGCAGGCAGAGGGAGAGAAACTTTCTTTCCTTCCTCTTTCCTGCAACGAATTCCTCCTTTGCTCTTGCAAACGCAAGGCTTCTTCTGAAAAACTACGTCGCGGTGCAGGGATCCTTCCAGAGGAGCAACGGCATAGTTTTAGCTGTAAGGGCTTGGCAGAGCAGCCGGGGAGAAAAGGCCTCTTGCGATTCTCTTTTCTTTCTGCCTGAATGCGGTCAATTGGCACTTGCCAAAGCAAGGTTTCCCAGCACAAACTACAAAGCAGCAGCTCCCTCCTGGCAGAGGAAATCCCATGCAGTGTTGCCCTGGCGAGATAGTGTTGCTACAGCGAGGCCCAGGGAAAACAGACTGCCTAGAGAAATCCTAGCAAAGCCCTGTGTTTCCCCACAGGAATGTATGTCAGTTTCAGTTCTTTGCCAGCAACGGAGCTCAGAGGCAACGTCAGATTGTGTGTATCTCAGTGAGAGAAAGAACACTGTGACTTCCCCCGTTCCTCTGACGAAAGCGGTTAGAGGGAGAAAAGCGTCCTTTGCTTTCGCTTTCCCGCAGTGAGCTCGGCAGATCTGCCCTTCGCGAAGGGCCGTTTTCCCCCGGAGAACTGCCTCGCGGTAGCCCTGTTCTGGAAGTGGAACGAGTATGCAGTGTTAGCGTTCAGCTATTGTGAAGGCTCGCTTTGGCCCAGGGCAAACGAAGCGCCGGGGGAAATCTTCGCAGAGCCCAGCGCCTTTCCACGGTTCAAAGCCTGGAACTGCAGACTCTTTTGCAAAGAAGAGAGCGCCCAGGCAACAGCAGCCTGCACGTTTCTCAGTGAAAGGGAGAACGTCCTAACTTCATCCAGTCCTCTGAGTAAAGCAGGCAGAGGGAGAGAAACTTTCTTTCCTTCCTCTTTCCTGCAACGAATTCCTCCTTTGCTCTTGCAAACGCAAGGCTTCTTCTGAAAAACTACGTCGCGGTGCAGGGATCCTTCCAGAGGAGCAACGGCATAGTTTTAGCTGTAAGGGCTTGGCAGAGCAGCCGGGGAGAAAAGGCCTCTTGCGATTCTCTTTTCTTTCTGCCTGAATGCGGTCAATTGGCACTTGCCAAAGCAAGGTTTCCCAGCACAAACTACAAAGCAGCAGCTCTCTCCTGGCAGAGGAAATCCCATGCAGTGTTGCCCTGGCGAGATAGTGTTGCTACAGCGAGGCCCAGGGAAAACAGACTGCCTAGAGAAATCCTAGCAAAGCCCTGTGTTTCCCCACAGGAATGTATGTCAGTTTCAGTCCTTTGCCAGCAACGGAGCTCAGAGGCAACGTCAGATTGTGTGTATCTCAGTGAGAGAAAGAACACTGTGACTTCCCCCGTTCCTCTGACGAAAGCGGTTAGAGGGAGAAAAGCGTCCTTTGCTTTCGCTTTCCCGCAGTGAGCTCGGCAGATCTGCCCTTCGCGAAGGGCCGTTTTCCCCCGGAGAACTGCCTCGCGGTAGCCCTGTTCTGGAAGTGGAACGAGTATGCAGTGTTAGCGTTCAGCTATTGTGAAGGCTCGCTTTGGCCCAGGGCAAACGAAGCGCCGGGGGAAATCTTAGCAGAGCCCGGCGCCTTTCCACGGTTCAAAGCCTGGAACTGCAGACTCTTTTGCAAAGAAGAGAGCGCCCAGGCAACAGCAGCCTGCACGTTTCTCAGTGAAAGGGAGAACGTCCTAACTTCATCCAGTCCTCTGAGTAAAGCAGGCAGAGGGAGAGAAACTTTCTTTCCTTCCTCTTTCCTGCAACGAATTCCTCCTTTGCTCTTGCAAACGCAAGGCTTCTTCTGAAAAACTACGTCGCGGTGCAGGGATCCTTCCAGAGGAGCAACGGCATAGTTTTAGCTGTAAGGGCTTGGCAGAGCAGCCGGGGAGAAAAGGCCTCTTGCGATTCTCTTTTCTTTCTGCCTGAATGCGGTCAATTGGCACTTGCCAAAGCAAGGTTTCCCAGCACAAACTACAAAGCAGCAGCTCCCTCCTGGCAGAGGAAATCCCATGCAGTGTTGCCCTGGCGAGATAGTGTTGCTACAGCGAGGCCCAGGGAAAACAGACTGCCTAGAGAAATCCTAGCAAAGCCCTGTGTTTCCCCACAGGAATGTATGTCAGTTTCAGTTCTTTGCCAGCAACGGAGCTCAGAGGCAACGTCAGATTGTGTGTATCTCAGTGAGAGAAAGAACACTGTGACTTCCCCCGTTCCTCTGACGAAAGCGGTTAGAGGGAGAAAAGCGTCCTTTGCTTTCGCTTTCCCGCAGTGAGCTCGGCAGATCTGCCCTTCGCGAAGGGCCGTTTTCCCCCGGAGAACTGCCTCGCGGTAGCCCTGTTCTGGAAGTGGAACGAGTATGCAGTGTTAGCGTTCAGCTATTGTGAAGGCTCGCTTTGGCCCAGGGCAAACGAAGAGCCGGGGGAAATCTTAGCAGAGCCCGGCGCCTTTCCACGGTTCAAAGCCTGGAACTGCAGACTCTTTTGCAAAGAAGAGAGCGCCCAGGCAACAGCAGCCTGCACGTTTCTCAGTGAAAGGGAGAACGTCCTAACTTCATCCAGTCCTCTGAGTAAAGCAGGCAGAGGGAGAGAAACTTTCTTTCCTTCCTCTTTCCTGCAACGAATTCCTCCTTTGCTCTTGCAAACGCAAGGCTTCTTCTGAAAAACTACGTCGCGGTGCAGGGATCCTTCCAGAGGAGCAACGGCATAGTTTTAGCTGTAAGGGCTTGGCAGAGCAGCCGGGGAGAAAAGGCCTCTTGCGATTCTCTTTTCTTTCTGCCTGAATGCGGTCAATTGGCACTTGCCAAAGCAAGGTTTCCCAGCACAAACTACAAAGCAGCAGCTCCCTCCTGGCAGAGGAAATCCCATGCAGTGTTGCCCTGGCGAGATAGTGTTGCTACAGCGAGGCCCAGGGAAAACAGACTGCCTAGAGAAATCCTAGCAAAGCCCTGTGTTTCCCCACAGGAATGTATGTCAGTTTCAGTTCTTTGCCAGCAACGGAGCTCAGAGGCAACGTCAGATTGTGTGTATCTCAGTGAGAGAAAGAACACTGTGACTTCCCCCGTTCCTCTGACGAAAGCGGTTAGAGGGAGAAAAGCGTCCTTTGCTTTCGCTTTCCCGCAGTGAGCTCGGCAGATCTGCCCTTCGCGAAGGGCCGTTTTCCCCCGGAGAACTGCCTCGCGGTAGCCCTGTTCTGGAAGTGGAACGAGTATGCAGTGTTAGCGTTCAGCTATTGTGAAGGCTCGCTTTGGCCCAGGGCAAACGAAGAGCCGGGGGAAATCTTAGCAGAGCCCGGCGCCTTTCCACGGTTCAAAGCCTGGAACTGCAGACTCTTTTGCAAAGAAGAGAGCGCCCAGGCAACAGCAGCCTGCACGTTTCTCAGTGAAAGGGAGAACGTCCTAACTTCATCCAGTCCTCTGAGTAAAGCAGGCAGAGGGAGAGAAACTTTCTTTCCTTCCTCTTTCCTGCAACGAATTCCTCCTTTGCTCTTGCAAACGCAAGGCTTCTTCTGAAAAACTACGTCGCGGTGCAGGGATCCTTCCAGAGGAGCAGCGGCATAGTTTTAGCTGTAAGGGCTTGGCAGAGCAGCCGGGGAGAAAAGGCCTCTTGCGATTCTCTTTTCTTTCTGCCTGAATGCGGTCAATTGGCACTTGCCAAAGCAAGGTTTCCCAGCACAAACTACAAAGCAGCAGCTCCCTCCTGGCAGAGGAAATCCCATGCAGTGTTGCCCTGGCGAGATAGTGTTGCTACAGCGAGGCCCAGGGAAAACAGACTGCCTAGAGAAATCCTAGCAAAGCCCTGTGTTTCCCCACAGGAATGTATGTCAGTTTCAGTTCTTTGCCAGCAACGGAGCTCAGAAGCAACGTCAGATTGTGTGTATCTCAGTGAGAGAAAGAACACTGTGACTTCCCCCGTTCCTCTGACGAAAGCGGTTAGAGGGAGAAAAGCGTCCTTTGTTTTCGCTTTCCCGCAGTGAGCTCGGCAGATCTGCCCTTCGCGAAGGGCCGTTTTCCCCCGGAGAACTGCCTCGCGGTAGCCCTGTTCTGGAAGTGGAACGAGTATGCAGTGTTAGCGTTCAGCTATTGTGAAGGCTCGCTTTGGCCCAGGGCAAACGAAGCGCCGGGGGAAATCTTAGCAGAGCCCGGCGCCTTTCCACGGTTCAAAGCCTGGAACTGCAGACTCTTTTGCAAAGAAGAGAGCGCCCAGGCAACAGCAGCCTGCACGTTTCTCAGTGAAAGGGAGAACGTCCTAACTTCATCCAGTCCTCTGAGTAAAGCAGGCAGAGGGAGAGAAACTTTCTTTCCTTCCTCTTTCCTGCACCGAATTCCTCCTTTGCTCTTGCAAACGCAAGGCTTCTTCTGAAAAACTACGTCGCGGTGCAGGGATCCTTCCAGAGGAGCAACGGCATAGTTTTAGCTGTAAGGGCTTGGCAGAGCAGCCGGGGAGAAAAGGCCTCTTGCGATTCTCTTTTCTTTCTGCCTGAATGCGGTCAATTGGCACTTGCCAAAGCAAGGTTTCCCAGCACAAACTACAAAGCAGCAGCTCCCTCCTGGCAGAGGAAATCCCATGCAGTGTTGCCCTGGCGAGATAGTGTTGCTACAGCGAGGCCCAGGGAAAACAGACTGCCTAGAGAAATCCTAGCAAAGCCCTGTGTTTCCCCACAGGAATGTATGTCAGTTTCAGTCCTTTGCCAGCAACGGAGCTCAGAGGCAACGTCAGATTGTGTGTATCTCAGTGAGAGAAAGAACACTGTGACTTCCCCCGTTCCTCTGACGAAAGCGGTTAGAGGGAGAAAAGCGTCCTTTGCTTTCGCTTTCCCGCAGTGAGCTCGGCAGATCTGCCCTTCGCGAAGGGCCGTTTTCCCCCGGAGAACTGCCTCGCGGTAGCCCTGTTCTGGAAGTGGAACGAGTATGCAGTGTTAGCGTTCAGCTATTGTGAAGGCTCGCTTTGGCCCAGGGCAAACGAAGCGCCGGGGGAAATCTTAGCAGAGCCCGGCGCCTTTCCACGGTTCAAAGCCTGGAACTGCAGACTCTTTTGCAAAGAAGAGAGCGCCCAGGCAACAGCAGCCTGCACGTTTCTCAGTGAAAGGGAGAACGTCCTAACTTCATCCAGTCCTCTGAGTAAAGCAGGCAGAGGGAGAGAAACTTTCTTTCCTTCCTCTTTCCTGCAACGAATTCCTCCTTTGCTCTTGCAAACGCAAGGCTTCTTCTGAAAAACTACGTCGCGGTGCAGGGATCCTTCCAGAGGAGCAACGGCATAGTTTTAGCTGGAAGGGCTTGGCAGAGCAGCCGGGGAGAAAAGGCCTCTTGCGATTCTCTTTTCTTTCTGCCTGAATGCGGTCAATTGGCACTTGCCAAAGCAAGGTTTCCCAGCACAAACTACAAAGCAGCAGCTCCCTCCTGGCAGAGGAAATCCCATGCAGTGTTGCCCTGGCGAGATAGTGTTGCTACAGCGAGGCCCAGGGAAAACAGACTGCCTAGAGAAATCCTAGCAAACTCCTGTGTTTCCCCACAGGAATGTATGTCAGTTTCAGTTCTTTGCCAGCAACGGAGCTCAGAGGCAACGTCAGATTGTGTGTATCTCAGTGAGAGAAAGAACACTGTGACTTCCCCCGTTCCTCTGACGAAAGCGGTTAGAGGGAGAAAAGCGTCCTTTGCTTTCGCTTTCCCGCAGTGAGCTCGGCAGATCTGCCCTTCGCGAAGGGCCGTTTTCCCCCGGAGAACTGCCTCGCGGTAGCCCTGTTCTGGAAGTGGAACGAGTATGCAGTGTTAGCGTTCAGCTATTGTGAAGGCTCGCTTTGGCCCAGGGCAAACGAAGAGCCGGGGGAAATCTTAGCAGAGCCCGGCGCCTTTCCACGGTTCAAAGCCTGGAACTGCAGACTCTTTTGCAAAGAAGAGAGCGCCCAGGCAACAGCAGCCTGCACGTTTCTCAGTGAAAGGGAGAACGTCCTAACTTCATCCAGTCCTCTGAGTAAAGCAGGCAGAGGGAGAGAAACTTTCTTTCCTTCCTCTTTCCTGCAACGAATTCCTCCTTTGCTCTTGCAAACGCAAGGCTTCTTCTGAAAAACTACGTCGCGGTGCAGGGATCCTTCCAGAGGAGCAACGGCATAGTTTTAGCTGTAAGGGCTTGGCAGAGCAGCCGGGGAGAAAAGGCCTCTTGCGATTCTCTTTTCTTTCTGCCTGAATGCGGTCAATTGGCACTTGCCAAAGCAAGGTTTCCCAGCACAAACTACAAAGCAGCAGCTCCCTCCTGGCAGAGGAAATCCCATGCAGTGTTGCCCTGGCGAGATAGTGTTGCTACAGCGAGGCCCAGGGAAAACAGACTGCCTAGAGAAATCCTAGCAAAGCCCTGTGTTTCCCCACAGGAATGTATGTCAGTTTCAGTTCTTTGCCAGCAACGGAGCTCAGAAGCAACGTCAGATTGTGTGTATCTCAGTGAGAGAAAGAACACTGTGACTTCCCCCGTTCCTCTGACGAAAGCGGTTAGAGGGAGAAAAGCGTCCTTTGCTTTCGCTTTCCCGCAGTGAGCTCGGCAGATCTGCCCTTCGCGAAGGGCCGTTTTCCCCCGGAGAACTGCCTCGCGGTAGCCCTGTTCTGGAAGTGGAACGAGTATGCAGTGTTAGCGTTCAGCTATTGTGAAGGCTCGCTTTGGCCCAGGGCAAACGAAGAGCCGGGGGAAATCTTAGCAGAGCCCGGCGCCTTTCCACGGTTCAAAGCCTGGAACTGCAGACTCTTTTGCAAAGAAGAGAGCGCCCAGGCAACAGCAGCCTGCACGTTTCTCAGTGAAAGGGAGAACGTCCTAACTTCATCCAGTCCTCTGAGTAAAGCAGGCAGAGGGAGAGAAACTTTCTTTCCTTCCTCTTTCCTGCAACGAATTCCTCCTTTGCTCTTGCAAACGCAAGGCTTCTTCTGAAAAACTACGTCGCGGTGCAGGGATCCTTCCAGAGGAGCAACGGCATAGTTTTAGCTGTAAGGGCTTGGCAGAGCAGCCGGGGAGAAAAGGCCTCTTGCGATTCTCTTTTCTTTCTGCCTGAATGCGGTCAATTGGCACTTGCCAAAGCAAGGTTTCCCAGCACAAACTACAAAGCAGCAGCTCCCTCCTGGCAGAGGAAATCCCATGCAGTGTTGCCCTGGCGAGATAGTGTTGCTACAGCGAGGCCCAGGGAAAACAGACTGCCTAGAGAAATCCTAGCAAAGCCCTGTGTTTCCCCACAGGAATGTATGTCAGTTTCAGTCCTTTGCCAGCAACGGAGCTCAGAGGCAACGTCAGATTGTGTGTATCTCAGTGAGAGAAAGAACACTGTGACTTCCCCCGTTCCTCTGACGAAAGCGGTTAGAGGGAGAAAAGCGTCCTTTGCTTTCGCTTTCCCGCAGTGAGCTCGGCAGATCTGCCCTTCGCGAAGGGCCGTTTTCCCCCGGAGAACTGCCTCGCGGTAGCCCTGTTCTGGAAGTGGAACGAGTATGCAGTGTTAGCGTTCAGCTATTGTGAAGGCTCGCTTTGGCCCAGGGCAAACGAAGCGCCGGGGGAAATCTTAGCAGAGCCCGGCGCCTTTCCACGGTTCAAAGCCTGGAACTGCAGACTCTTTTGCAAAGAAGAGAGCGCCCAGGCAACAGCAGCCTGCACGTTTCTCAGTGAAAGGGAGAACGTCCTAACTTCATCCAGTCCTCTGAGTAAAGCAGGCAGAGGGAGAGAAACTTTCTTTCCTTCCTCTTTCCTGCAACGAATTCCTCCTTTGCTCTTGCAAACGCAAGGCTTCTTCTGAAAAACTACGTCGCAGTGCAGGGATCCTTCCAGAGGAGCAACGGCATAGTTTTAGCTGGAAGGGCTTGGCAGAGCAGCCGGGGAGAAAAGGCCTCTTGCGATTCTCTTTTCTTTCTGCCTGAATGCGGTCAATTGGCACTTGCCAAAGCAAGGTTTCCCAGCACAAACTACAAAGCAGCAGCTCTCTCCTGGCAGAGGAAATCCCATGCAGTGTTGCCCTGGCGAGATAGTGTTGCTACAGCGAGGCCCAGGGAAAACAGACTGCCTAGAGAAATCCTAGCAAAGCCCTGTGTTTCCCCACAGGAATGTATGTCAGTTTCAGTTCTTTGCCAGCAACGGAGCTCAGAGGCAACGTCAGATTGTGTGTATCTCAGTGAGAGAAAGAACACTGTGACTTCCCCCGTTCCTCTGACGAAAGCGGTTAGAGGGAGAAAAGCGTCCTTTGCTTTCGCTTTCCCGCAGTGAGCTCGGCAGATCTGCCCTTCGCGAAGGGCCGTTTTCCCCCGGAGAACTGCCTCGCGGTAGCCCTGTTCTGGAAGTGGAACGAGTATGCAGTGTTAGCGTTCAGCTATTGTGAAGGCTCGCTTTGGCCCAGGGCAAACGAAGCGCCGGGGGAAATCTTAGCAGAGCCCAGCGCCTTTCCACGGTTCAAAGCCTGGAACTGCAGACTCTTTTGCAAAGAAGAGAGCGCCCAGGCAACAGCAGCCTGCACGTTTCTCAGTGAAAGGGAGAACGTCCTAACTTCATCCAGTCCTCTGAGTAAAGCAGGCAGAGGGAGAGAAACTTTCTTTCCTTCCTCTTTCCTGCAACGAATTCCTCCTTTGCTCTTGCAAACGCAAGGCTTCTTCTGAAAAACTACGTCGCGGTGCAGGGATCCTTCCAGAGGAGCAACGGCATAGTTTTAGCTGTAAGGGCTTGGCAGAGCAGCCGGGGAGAAAAGGCCTCTTGCGATTCTCTTTTCTTTCTGCCTGAATGCGGTCAATTGGCACTTGCCAAAGCAAGGTTTCCCAGCACAAACTACAAAGCAGCAGCTCTCTCCTGGCAGAGGAAATCCCATGCAGTGTTGCCCTGGCGAGATAGTGTTGCTACAGCGAGGCCCAGGGAAAACAGACTGCCTAGAGAAATCCTAGCAAAGCCCTGTGTTTCCCCACAGGAATGTATGTCAGTTTCAGTCCTTTGCCAGCAACGGAGCTCAGAGGCAACGTCAGATTGTGTGTATCTCAGTGAGAGAAAGAACACTGTGACTTCCCCCGTTCCTCTGACGAAAGCGGTTAGAGGGAGAAAAGCGTCCTTTGCTTTCGCTTTCCCGCAGTGAGCTCGGCAGATCTGCCCTTCGCGAAGGGCCGTTTTCCCCCGGAGAACTGCCTCGCGGTAGCCCTGTTCTGGAAGTGGAACGAGTATGCAGTGTTAGCGTTCAGCTATTGTGAAGGCTCGCTTTGGCCCAGGGCAAACGAAGCGCCGGGGGAAATCTTAGCAGAGCCCGGCGCCTTTCCACGGTTCAAAGCCTGGAACTGCAGACTCTTTTGCAAAGAAGAGAGCGCCCAGGCAACAGCAGCCTGCACGTTTCTCAGTGAAAGGGAGAACGTCCTAACTTCATCCAGTCCTCTGAGTAAAGCAGGCAGAGGGAGAGAAACTTTCTTTCCTTCCTCTTTCCTGCAACGAATTCCTCCTTTGCTCTTGCAAACGCAAGGCTTCTTCTGAAAAACTACGTCGCGGTGCAGGGATCCTTCCAGAGGAGCAACGGCATAGTTTTAGCTGTAAGGGCTTGGCAGAGCAGCCGGGGAGAAAAGGCCTCTTGCGATTCTCTTTTCTTTCTGCCTGAATGCGGTCAATTGGCACTTGCCAAAGCAAGGTTTCCCAGCACAAACTACAAAGCAGCAGCTCCCTCCTGGCAGAGGAAATCCCATGCAGTGTTGCCCTGGCGAGATAGTGTTGCTACAGCGAGGCCCAGGGAAAACAGACTGCCTAGAGAAATCCTAGCAAAGCCCTGTGTTTCCCCACAGGAATGTATGTCAGTTTCAGTTCTTTGCCAGCAACGGAGCTCAGAGGCAACGTCAGATTGTGTGTATCTCAGTGAGAGAAAGAACACTGTGACTTCCCCCGTTCCTCTGACGAAAGCGGTTAGAGGGAGAAAAGCGTCCTTTGCTTTCGCTTTCCCGCAGTGAGCTCGGCAGATCTGCCCTTCGCGAAGGGCCGTTTTCCCCCGGAGAACTGCCTCGCGGTAGCCCTGTTCTGGAAGTGGAACGAGTATGCAGTGTTAGCGTTCAGCTATTGTGAAGGCTCGCTTTGGCCCAGGGCAAACGAAGAGCCGGGGGAAATCTTAGCAGAGCCCGGCGCCTTTCCACGGTTCAAAGCCTGGAACTGCAGACTCTTTTGCAAAGAAGAGAGCGCCCAGGCAACAGCAGCCTGCACGTTTCTCAGTGAAAGGGAGAACGTCCTAACTTCATCCAGTCCTCTGAGTAAAGCAGGCAGAGGGAGAGAAACTTTCTTTCCTTCCTCTTTCCTGCAACGAATTCCTCCTTTGCTCTTGCAAACGCAAGGCTTCTTCTGAAAAACTACGTCGCGGTGCAGGGATCCTTCCAGAGGAGCAACGGCATAGTTTTAGCTGTAAGGGCTTGGCAGAGCAGCCGGGGAGAAAAGGCCTCTTGCGATTCTCTTTTCTTTCTGCCTGAATGCGGTCAATTGGCACTTGCCAAAGCAAGGTTTCCCAGCACAAACTACAAAGCAGCAGCTCCCTCCTGGCAGAGGAAATCCCATGCAGTGTTGCCCTGGCGAGATAGTGTTGCTACAGCGAGGCCCAGGGAAAACAGACTGCCTAGAGAAATCCTAGCAAAGCCCTGTGTTTCCCCACAGGAATGTATGTCAGTTTCAGTCCTTTGCCAGCAACGGAGCTCAGAGGCAACGTCAGATTGTGTGTATCTCAGTGAGAGAAAGAACACTGTGACTTCCCCCGTTCCTCTGACGAAAGCGGTTAGAGGGAGAAAAGCGTCCTTTGCTTTCGCTTTCCCGCAGTGAGCTCGGCAGATCTGCCCTTCGCGAAGGGCCGTTTTCCCCCGGAGAACTGCCTCGCGGTAGCCCTGTTCTGGAAGTGGAACGAGTATGCAGTGTTAGCGTTCAGCTATTGTGAAGGCTCGCTTTGGCCCAGGGCAAACGAAGCGCCGGGGGAAATCTTAGCAGAGCCCGGCGCCTTTCCACGGTTCAAAGCCTGGAACTGCAGACTCTTTTGCAAAGAAGAGAGCGCCCAGGCAACAGCAGCCTGCACGTTTCTCAGTGAAAGGGAGAACGTCCTAACTTCATCCAGTCCTCTGAGTAAAGCAGGCAGAGGGAGAGAAACTTTCTTTCCTTCCTCTTTCCTGCAACGAATTCCTCCTTTGCTCTTGCAAACGCAAGGCTTCTTCTGAAAAACTACGTCGCAGTGCAGGGATCCTTCCAGAGGAGCAACGGCATAGTTTTAGCTGTAAGGGCTTGGCAGAGCAGCCGGGGAGAAAAGGCCTCTTGCGATTCTCTTTTCTTTCTGCCTGAATGCGGTCAATTGGCACTTGCCAAAGCAAGGTTTCCCAGCACAAACTACAAAGCAGCAGCTCTCTCCTGGCAGAGGAAATCCCATGCAGTGTTGCCCTGGCGAGATAGTGTTGCTACAGCGAGGCCCAGGGAAAACAGACTGCCTAGAGAAATCCTAGCAAAGCCCTGTGTTTCCCCACAGGAATGTATGTCAGTTTCAGTTCTTTGCCAGCAACGGAGCTCAGAGGCAACGTCAGATTGTGTGTATCTCAGTGAGAGAAAGAACACTGTGACTTCCCCCGTTCCTCTGACGAAAGCGGTTAGAGGGAGAAAAGCGTCCTTTGCTTTCGCTTTCCCGCAGTGAGCTCGGCAGATCTGCCCTTCGCGAAGGGCCGTTTTCCCCCGGAGAACTGCCTCGCGGTAGCCCTGTTCTGGAAGTGGAACGAGTATGCAGTGTTAGCGTTCAGCTATTGTGAAGGCTCGCTTTGGCCCAGGGCAAACGAAGCGCCGGGGGAAATCTTAGCAGAGCCCAGCGCCTTTCCACGGTTCAAAGCCTGGAACTGCAGACTCTTTTGCAAAGAAGAGAGCGCCCAGGCAACAGCAGCCTGCACGTTTCTCAGTGAAAGGGAGAACGTCCTAACTTCATCCAGTCCTCTGAGTAAAGCAGGCAGAGGGAGAGAAACTTTCTTTCCTTCCTCTTTCCTGCAACGAATTCCTCCTTTGCTCTTGCAAACGCAAGGCTTCTTCTGAAAAACTACGTCGCGGTGCAGGGATCCTTCCAGAGGAGCAACGGCATAGTTTTAGCTGTAAGGGCTTGGCAGAGCAGCCGGGGAGAAAAGGCCTCTTGCGATTCTCTTTTCTTTCTGCCTGAATGCGGTCAATTGGCACTTGCCAAAGCAAGGTTTCCCAGCACAAACTACAAAGCAGCAGCTCCCTCCTGGCAGAGGAAATCCCATGCAGTGTTGCCCTGGCGAGATAGTGTTGCTACAGCGAGGCCCAGGGAAAACAGACTGCCTAGAGAAATCCTAGCAAAGCCCTGTGTTTCCCCACAGGAATGTATGTCAGTTTCAGTCCTTTGCCAGCAACGGAGCTCAGAGGCAACGTCAGATTGTGTGTATCTCAGTGAGAGAAAGAACACTGTGACTTCCCCCGTTCCTCTGACGAAAGCGGTTAGAGGGAGAAAAGCGTCCTTTGCTTTCGCTTTCCCGCAGTGAGCTCGGCAGATCTGCCCTTCGCGAAGGGCCGTTTTCCCCCGGAGAACTGCCTCGCGGTAGCCCTGTTCTGGAAGTGGAACGAGTATGCAGTGTTAGCGTTCAGCTATTGTGAAGGCTCGCTTTGGCCCAGGGCAAACGAAGCGCCGGGGGAAATCTTAGCAGAGCCCGGCGCCTTTCCACGGTTCAAAGCCTGGAACTGCAGACTCTTTTGCAAAGAAGAGAGCGCCCAGGCAACAGCAGCCTGCACGTTTCTCAGTGAAAGGAGAACGTCCTAACTTCATCCAGTCCTCTGAGTAAAGCAGGCAGAGGGAGAGAAACTTTCTTTCCTTCCTCTTTCCTGCAACGAATTCCTCCTTTGCTCTTGCAAACGCAAGGCTTCTTCTGAAAAACTACGTCGCGGTGCAGGGATCCTTCAGAGGAGCAACGGCATAGTTTTAGCTGTAAGGGCTTGGCAGAGCAGCCGGGGAGAAAAGGCCTCTTGCGATTCTCTTTTCTTTCTGCCTGAATGCGGTCAATTGGCACTTGCCAAAGCAAGGTTTCCCAGCACAAACTACAAAGCAGCAGCTCTCTCCTGCAGAGGAAATCCCATGCAGTGTTGCCCTGGCGAGATAGTGTTGCTACAGCGAGGCCCAGGGAAAACGGACTGCCTAGAGAAATCCTAGCAAAGCCCTGTGTTTCCCCACAGGGAATGTATGTCAGTTTCAGTTCTTTGCCAGCAACGGAGCTCAGAGGCAACGTCAGATTGTGTGTATCTCAGTGAGAGAAAGAACACTGTGACTTCCCCCGTTCCTCTGACGAAAGCGGTTAGAGGGAGAAAAGCGTCCTTTGCTTTCGCTTTCCCGCAGTGAGCTCGGCAGATCTGCCCTTCGCGAAGGGCCGTTTTCCCCCGGAGAACTGCCTCGCGGTAGCCCTGTTCTGGAAGTGGAACGAGTATGCAGTGTTAGCGTTCAGCTATTGTGAAGGCTCGCTTTGGCCCAGGGCAAACGAAGCGCCGGGGGAAATCTTAGCAGAGCCCGGCGCCTTTCCACGGTTCAAAGCCTGGAACTGCAGACTCTTTTGCAAAGAAGAGAGCGCCCAGGCAACAGCAGCCTGCACGTTTCTCAGTGAAAGGGAGAACGTCCTAACTTCATCCAGTCCTCTGAGTAAAGCAGGCAGAGGGAGAGAAACTTTCTTTCCTTCCTCTTTCCTGCAACGAATTCCTCCTTTGCTCTTGCATACGCAAGGCTTCTTCTGAAAAACTACGTCGCGGTGCAGGGATCCTTCCAGAGGAGCAACGGCATAGTTTTAGCTGTAAGGGCTTGGCAGAGCAGCCGGGGAGAAAAGGCCTCTTGCGATTCTCTTTTCTTTCTGCCTGAATGCGGTCAATTGGCACTTGCCAAAGCAAGGTTTCCAGCACAAACTACAAAGCAGCAGCTCTCTCCTGGCAGAGGAAATCCCATGCAGTGTTGCCCTGGCGAGATAGTGTTGCTACAGCGAGGCCCAGGGAAAACAGACTGCCTAGAGAAATCCTAGCAAAGCCCTGTGTTTCCCCACAGGAATGTATGTCAGTTTCAGTTCTTTGCCAGCAACGGAGCTCAGAGGCAACGTCAGATTGTGTGTATCTCAGTGAGAGAAAGAACACTGTGACTTCCCCCGTTCCTCTGACGAAAGCGGTTAGAGGGAGAAAAGCGTCCTTTGCTTTCGCTTTCCCGCAGTGAGCTCGGCAGATCTGCCCTTCGCGAAGGGCCGTTTTCCCCCGGAGAACTGCCTCGCGGTAGCCCTGTTCTGAAGTGGAACGAGTATGCAGTGTTAGCGTTCAGCTATTGTGAAGGCTCGCTTTGGCCCAGGGCAAACGAAGCGCCGGGGGAAATCTTAGCAGAGCCCGGCGCCTTTCCACGGTTCAAAGCCTGGAACTGCAGACTCTTTTGCAAAGAAGAGAGCGCCCAGGCAACAGCAGCCTGCACGTTTCTCAGTGAAAGGGAGAACGTCCTAACTTCATCCAGTCCTCTGAGTAAAGCAGGCAGAGGGAGAGAAACTTTCTTTCCTTCCTCTTTCCTGCAACGAATTCCTCCTTTGCTCTTGCATACGCAAGGCTTCTTCTGAAAAACTACGTCGCGGTGCAGGGATCCTTCCAGAGGAGCAACGGCATAGTTTTAGCTGTAAGGGCTTGGCAGAGCAGCCGGGGAGAAAAGGCCTCTTGCGATTCTCTTTTCTTTCTGCCTGAATGCGGTCAATTGGCACTTGCCAAAGCAAGGTTTCCCAGCACAAACTACAAAGCAGCAGCTCTCTCCTGGCAGAGGAAATCCCATGCAGTGTTGCCCTGGCGAGATAGTGTTGCTACAGCGAGGCCCAGGGAAAACAGACTGCCTAGAGAAATCCTAGCAAAGCCCTGTGTTTCCCCACAGGAATGTATGTCAGTTTCAGTTCTTTGCCAGCAACGGAGCTCAGAGGCAACGTCAGATTGTGTGTATCTCAGTGAGAGAAAGAACACTGTGACTTCCCCCGTTCCTCTGACGAAAGCGGTTAGAGGGAGAAAAGCGTCCTTTGCTTTCGCTTTCCCGCAGTGAGCTCGGCAGATCTGCCCTTCGCGAAGGGCCGTTTTCCCCCGGAGAACTGCCTCGCGGTAGCCCTGTTCTGGAAGTGGAACGAGTATGCAGTGTTAGCGTTCAGCTATTGTGAAGGCTCGCTTTGGCCCAGGGCAAACGAAGAGCCGGGGAAATCTTAGCAGAGCCCGGCGCCTTTCCACGGTTCAAAGCCTGGAACTGCAGACTCTTTTGCAAAGAAGAGAGCGCCCAGGCAACAGCAGCCTGCACGTTTCTCAGTGAAAGGGAGAACGTCCTAACTTCATCCAGTCCTCTGAGTAAAGCAGGCAGAGGGAGAGAAACTTTCTTTCCTTCCTCTTTCCTGCAACGAATTCCTCCTTTGGTCTTGCAAACGCAAGGCTTCTTCTGAAAAACTACGTAATACTATCTCTCTATGATCCTTCCAGAGGAGCAACGGCATAGTTTTAGCTGTAAGGGCTTGGCAGAGCAGCCGGGGAGAAAAGGCCTCTTGCGATTCTCTTTTCTTTCTGCCTGAATGCGGTCAATTGGCACTTGCCAAAGCAAGGTTTCCCAGCACAAACTACAAAGCAGCAGCTCCCTCCTGGCAGAGGAAATCCCATGCAGTGTTGCCCTGGCGAGATAGTGTTGCTACAGCGAGGCCCAGGGAAAACAGACTGCCTAGAGAAATCCTAGCAAACTCCTGTGTTTCCCCACAGGAATGCATGTCAGTTTCAGTCCTTTGCCAGCAACGGAGCTCAGAGGCAACGTCAGATTGTGTGTATCTCAGTGAGAGAAAGAACACTGTGACTTCCCCCGTTCCTCTGACGAAAGCGGTTAGAGGGAGAAAAGCGTCCTTTGCTTTCGCTTTCCCGCAGTGAGCTCGGCAGATCTGCCCTTCGCGAAGGGCCGTTTTCCCCCGGAGAACTGCCTCGCGGTAGCCCTGTTCTGGAAGTGGAACGAGTATGCAGTGTTAGCGTTCAGCTATTGTGAAGGCTCGCTTTGGCCCAGGGCAAACGAAGCGCCGGGGGAAATCTTAGCAGAGCCCGGCGCCTTTCCACGGTTCAAAGCCTGGAACTGCAGACTCTTTTGCAAAGAAGAGAGCGCCCAGGCAACAGCAGCCTGCACGTTTCTCAGTGAAAGGGAGAACTTCCTAACTTCATCCAGTCCTCTGAGTAAAGCAGGCAGAGGGAGAGAAACTTTCTTTCCTTCCTCTTTCCTGCAACGAATTCCTCCTTTGCTCTTGCATACGCAAGGCTTCTTCTGAAAAACTACGTCGCGGTGCAGGGATCCTTCCAGAGGAGCAACGGCATAGTTTTAGCTGTAAGGGCTTGGCAGAGCAGCCGGGGAGAAAAGGCCTCTTGCGATTCTCTTTTCTTTCTGCCTGAATGCGGTCAATTGGCACTTGCCAAAGCAAGGTTTCCCAGCACAAACTACAAAGCAGCAGCTCTCTCCTGGCAGAGGAAATCCCATGCAGTGTTGCCCTGGCGAGATAGTGTTGCTACAGCGAGGCCCAGGGAAAACAGACTGCCTAGAGAAATCCTAGCAAAGCCCTGTGTTTCCCCACAGGAATGTATGTCAGTTTCAGTTCTTTGCCAGCAACGGAGCTCAGAAGCAACGTCAGATTGTGTGTATCTCAGTGAGAGAAAGAACACTGTGACTTCCCCCGTTCCTCTGACGAAAGCGGTTAGAGGGAGAAAAGCGTCCTTTGCTTTCGCTTTCCCGCAGTGAGCTCGGCAGATCTGCCCTTCGCGAAGGGCCGTTTTCCCCCGGAGAACTGCCTCGCGGTAGCCCTGTTCTGGAAGTGGAACGAGTATGCAGTGTTAGCGTTCAGCTATTGTGAAGGCTCGCTTTGGCCCAGGGCAAACGAAGAGCCGGGGGAAATCTTAGCAGAGCCCGGCGCCTTTCCACGGTTCAAAGCCTGGAACTGCAGACTCTTTTGCAAAGAAGAGAGCGCCCAGGCAACAGCAGCCTGCACGTTTCTCAGTGAAAGGGAGAACGTCCTAACTTCATCCAGTCCTCTGAGTAAAGCAGGCAGAGGGAGAGAAACTTTCTTTCCTTCCTCTTTCCTGCAACGAATTCCTCCTTTGCTCTTGCAAACGCAAGGCTTCTTCTGAAAAACTACGTCGCGGTGCAGGGATCCTTCCAGAGGAGCAGCGGCATAGTTTTAGCTGTAAGGGCTTGGCAGAGCAGCCGGGGAGAAAAGGCCTCTTGCGATTCTCTTTTCTTTCTGCCTGAATGCGGTCAATTGGCACTTGCCAAAGCAAGGTTTCCCAGCACAAACTACAAAGCAGCAGCTCTCTCCTGGCAGAGGAAATCCCATGCAGTGTTGCCCTGGCGAGATAGTGTTGCTACAGCGAGGCCCAGGGAAAACAGACTGCCTAGAGAAATCCTAGCAAAGCCCTGTGTTTCCCCACAGGAATGTATGTCAGTTTCAGTTCTTTGCCAGCAACGGAGCTCAGAGGCAACGTCAGATTGTGTGTATCTCAGTGAGAGAAAGAACACTGTGACTTCCCCCGTTCCTCTGACGAAAGCGGTTAGAGGGAGAAAAGCGTCCTTTGCTTTCGCTTTCCCGCAGTGAGCTCGGCAGATCTGCCCTTCGCGAAGGGCCGTTTTCCCCCGGAGAACTGCCTCGCGGTAGCCCTGTTCTGGAAGTGGAACGAGTATGCAGTGTTAGCGTTCAGCTATTGTGAAGGCTCGCTTTGGCCCAGGGCAAACGAAGCGCCGGGGGAAATCTTAGCAGAGCCCGGCGCCTTTCCACGGTTCAAAGCCTGGAACTGCAGACTCTTTTGCAAAGAAGAGAGCGCCCAGGCAACAGCAGCCTGCACGTTTCTCAGTGAAAGGGAGAACGTCCTAACTTCATCCAGTCCTCTGAGTAAAGCAGGCAGAGGGAGAGAAACTTTCTTTCCTTCCTCTTTCCTGCAACGAATTCCTCCTTTGCTCTTGCATACGCAAGGCTTCTTCTGAAAAACTACGTCGCGGTGCAGGGATCCTTCCAGAGGAGCAACGGCATAGTTTTAGCTGTAAGGGCTTGGCAGAGCAGCCGGGGAGAAAAGGCCTCTTGCGATTCTCTTTTCTTTCTGCCTGAATGCGGTCAATTGGCACTTGCCAAAGCAAGGTTTCCCAGCACAAACTACAAAGCAGCAGCTCTCTCCTGGCAGAGGAAATCCCATGCAGTGTTGCCCTGGCGAGATAGTGTTGCTACAGCGAGGCCCAGGGAAAACAGACTGCCTAGAGAAATCCTAGCAAAGCCCTGTGTTTCCCCACAGGAATGTATGTCAGTTTCAGTTCTTTGCCAGCAACGGAGCTCAGAGGCAACGTCAGATTGTGTGTATCTCAGTGAGAGAAAGAACACTGTGACTTCCCCCGTTCCTCTGACGAAAGCGGTTAGAGGGAGAAAAGCGTCCTTTGCTTTCGCTTTCCCGCAGTGAGCTCGGCAGATCTGCCCTTCGCGAAGGGCCGTTTTCCCCCGGAGAACTGCCTCGCGGTAGCCCTGTTCTGGAAGTGGAACGAGTATGCAGTGTTAGCGTTCAGCTATTGTGAAGGCTCGCTTTGGCCCAGGGCAAACGAAGCGCCGGGGGAAATCTTAGCAGAGCCCGGCGCCTTTCCACGGTTCAAAGCCTGGAACTGCAGACTCTTTTGCAAAGAAGAGAGCGCCCAGGCAACAGCAGCCTGCACGTTTCTCAGTGAAAGGGAGAACGTCCTAACTTCATCCAGTCCTCTGAGTAAAGCAGGCAGAGGGAGAGAAACTTTCTTTCCTTCCTCTTTCCTGCAACGAATTCCTCCTTTGCTCTTGCATACGCAAGGCTTCTTCTGAAAAACTACGTCGCGGTGCAGGGATCCTTCCAGAGGAGCAACGGCATAGTTTTAGCTGTAAGGGCTTGGCAGAGCAGCCGGGGAGAAAAGGCCTCTTGCGATTCTCTTTTCTTTCTGCCTGAATGCGGTCAATTGGCACTTGCCAAAGCAAGGTTTCCCAGCACAAACTACAAAGCAGCAGCTCTCTCCTGGCAGAGGAAATCCCATGCAGTGTTGCCCTGGCGAGATAGTGTTGCTACAGCGAGGCCCAGGGAAAACAGACTGCCTAGAGAAATCCTAGCAAAGCCCTGTGTTTCCCCACAGGAATGTATGTCAGTTTCAGTTCTTTGCCAGCAACGGAGCTCAGAGGCAACGTCAGATTGTGTGTATCTCAGTGAGAGAAAGAACACTGTGACTTCCCCCGTTCCTCTGACGAAAGCGGTTAGAGGGAGAAAAGCGTCCTTTGCTTTCGCTTTCCCGCAGTGAGCTCGGCAGATCTGCCCTTCGCGAAGGGCCGTTTTCCCCCGGAGAACTGCCTCGCGGTAGCCCTGTTCTGGAAGTGGAACGAGTATGCAGTGTTAGCGTTCAGCTATTGTGAAGGCTCGCTTTGGCCCAGGGCAAACGAAGCGCCGGGGGAAATCTTAGCAGAGCCCGGCGCCTTTCCACGGTTCAAAGCCTGGAACTGCAGACTCTTTTGCAAAGAAGAGAGCGCCCAGGCAACAGCAGCCTGCACGTTTCTCAGTGAAAGGGAGAACTTCCTAACTTCATCCAGTCCTCTGAGTAAAGCAGGCAGAGGGAGAGAAACTTTCTTTCCTTCCTCTTTCCTGCAACGAATTCCTCCTTTGCTCTTGCATACGCAAGGCTTCTTCTGAAAAACTACGTCGCGGTGCAGGGATCCTTCCAGAGGAGCAACGGCATAGTTTTAGCTGTAAGGGCTTGGCAGAGCAGCCGGGGAGAAAAGGCCTCTTGCGATTCTCTTTTCTTTCTGCCTGAATGCGGTCAATTGGCACTTGCCAAAGCAAGGTTTCCCAGCACAAACTACAAAGCAGCAGCTCTCTCCTGGCAGAGGAAATCCCATGCAGTGTTGCCCTGGCGAGATAGTGTTGCTACAGCGAGGCCCAGGGAAAACAGACTGCCTAGAGAAATCCTAGCAAAGCCCTGTGTTTCCCCACAGGAATGTATGTCAGTTTCAGTTCTTTGCCAGCAACGGAGCTCAGAAGCAACGTCAGATTGTGTGTATCTCAGTGAGAGAAAGAACACTGTGACTTCCCCCGTTCCTCTGACGAAAGCGGTTAGAGGGAGAAAAGCGTCCTTTGCTTTCGCTTTCCCGCAGTGAGCTCGGCAGATCTGCCCTTCGCGAAGGGCCGTTTTCCCCCGGAGAACTGCCTCGCGGTAGCCCTGTTCTGGAAGTGGAACGAGTATGCAGTGTTAGCGTTCAGCTATTGTGAAGGCTCGCTTTGGCCCAGGGCAAACGAAGCGCCGGGGGAAATCTTAGCAGAGCCCGGCGCCTTTCCACGGTTCAAAGCCTGGAACTGCAGACTCTTTTGCAAAGAAGAGAGCGCCCAGGCAACAGCAGCCTGCACGTTTCTCAGTGAAAGGGAGAACGTCCTAACTTCATCCAGTCCTCTGAGTAAAGCAGGCAGAGGGAGAGAAACTTTCTTTCCTTCCTCTTTCCTGCAACGAATTCCTCCTTTGCTCTTGCAAACGCAAGGCTTCTTCTGAAAAACTACGTCGCGGTGCAGGGATCCTTCCAGAGGAGCAGCGGCATAGTTTTAGCTGTAAGGGCTTGGCAGAGCAGCCGGGGAGAAAAGGCCTCTTGCGATTCTCTTTTCTTTCTGCCTGAATGCGGTCAATTGGCACTTGCCAAAGCAAGGTTTCCCAGCACAAACTACAAAGCAGCAGCTCCCTCCTGGCAGAGGAAATCCCATGCAGTGTTGCCCTGGCGAGATAGTGTTGCTACAGCGAGGCCCAGGGAAAACAGACTGCCTAGAGAAATCCTAGCAAAGCCCTGTGTTTCCCCACAGGAATGTATGTCAGTTTCAGTTCTTTGCCAGCAACGGAGCTCAGAGGCAACGTCAGATTGTGTGTATCTCAGTGAGAGAAAGAACACTGTGACTTCCCCCGTTCCTCTGACGAAAGCGGTTAGAGGGAGAAAAGCGTCCTTTGCTTTCGCTTTCCCGCAGTGAGCTCGGCAGATCTGCCCTTCGCGAAGGGCCGTTTTCCCCCGGAGAACTGCCTCGCGGTAGCCCTGTTCTGGAAGTGGAACGAGTATGCAGTGTTAGCGTTCAGCTATTGTGAAGGCTCGCTTTGGCCCAGGGCAAACGAAGAGCCGGGGGAAATCTTAGCAGAGCCCGGCGCCTTTCCACGGTTCAAAGCCTGGAACTGCAGACTCTTTTGCAAAGAAGAGAGCGCCCAGGCAACAGCAGCCTGCACGTTTCTCAGTGAAAGGGAGAACGTCCTAACTTCATCCAGTCCTCTGAGTAAAGCAGGCAGAGGGAGAGAAACTTTCTTTCCTTCCTCTTTCCTGCAACGAATTCCTCCTTTGCTCTTGCAAACGCAAGGCTTCTTCTGAAAAACTACGTCGCGGTGCAGGGATCCTTCCAGAGGAGCAACGGCATAGTTTTAGCTGTAAGGGCTTGGCAGAGCAGCCGGGGAGAAAAGGCCTCTTGCGATTCTCTTTTCTTTCTGCCTGAATGCGGTCAATTGGCACTTGCCAAAGCAAGGTTTCCCAGCACAAACTACAAAGCAGCAGCTCCCTCCTGGCAGAGGAAATCCCATGCAGTGTTGCCCTGGCGAGATAGTGTTGCTACAGCGAGGCCCAGGGAAAACAGACTGCCTAGAGAAATCCTAGCAAAGCCCTGTGTTTCCCCACAGGAATGTATGTCAGTTTCAGTCCTTTGCCAGCAACGGAGCTCAGAGGCAACGTCAGATTGTGTGTATCTCAGTGAGAGAAAGAACACTGTGACTTCCCCCGTTCCTCTGACGAAAGCGGTTAGAGGGAGAAAAGCGTCCTTTGCTTTCGCTTTCCCGCAGTGAGCTCGGCAGATCTGCCCTTCGCGAAGGGCCGTTTTCCCCCGGAGAACTGCCTCGCGGTAGCCCTGTTCTGGAAGTGGAACGAGTATGCAGTGTTAGCGTTCAGCTATTGTGAAGGCTCGCTTTGGCCCAGGGCAAACGAAGCGCCGGGGGAAATCTTAGCAGAGCCCGGCGCCTTTCCACGGTTCAAAGCCTGGAACTGCAGACTCTTTTGCAAAGAAGAGAGCGCCCAGGCAACAGCAGCCTGCACGTTTCTCAGTGAAAGGGAGAACGTCCTAACTTCATCCAGTCCTCTGAGTAAAGCAGGCAGAGGGAGAGAAACTTTCTTTCCTTCCTCTTTCCTGCAACGAATTCCTCCTTTGCTCTTGCAAACGCAAGGCTTCTTCTGAAAAACTACGTCGCAGTGCAGGGATCCTTCCAGAGGAGCAACGGCATAGTTTTAGCTGTAAGGGCTTGGCAGAGCAGCCGGGGAGAAAAGGCCTCTTGCGATTCTCTTTTCTTTCTGCCTCAATGCGGTCAATTGGCACTTGCCAAAGCAAGGTTTCCCAGCACAAACTACAAAGCAGCAGCTCTCTCCTGGCAGAGGAAATCCCATGCAGTGTTGCCCTGGCGAGATAGTGTTGCTACAGCGAGGCCCAGGGAAAACAGACTGCCTAGAGAAATCCTAGCAAACTCCTGTGTTTCCCCACAGGAATGCATGTCAGTTTCAGTCCTTTGCCAGCAACGGAGCTCAGAGGCAACGTCAGATTGTGTGTATCTCAGTGAGAGAAAGAACACTGTGACTTCCCCCGTTCCTCTGACGAAAGCGGTTAGAGGGAGAAAAGCGTCCTTTGCTTTCGCTTTCCCGCAGTGAGCTCGGCAGATCTGCCCTTCGCGAAGGGCCGTTTTCCCCCGGAGAACTGCCTCGCGGTAGCCCTGTTCTGGAAGTGGAACGAGTATGCAGTGTTAGCGTTCAGCTATTGTGAAGGCTCGCTTTGGCCCAGGGCAAACGAAGCGCCGGGGGAAATCTTAGCAGAGCCCGGCGCCTTTCCACGGTTCAAAGCCTGGAACTGCAGACTCTTTTGCAAAGAAGAGAGCGCCCAGGCAACAGCAGCCTGCACGTTTCTCAGTGAAAGGGAGAACTTCCTAACTTCATCCAGTCCTCTGAGTAAAGCAGGCAGAGGGAGAGAAACTTTCTTTCCTTCCTCTTTCCTGCAACGAATTCCTCCTTTGCTCTTGCATACGCAAGGCTTCTTCTGAAAAACTACGTCGCGGTGCAGGGATCCTTCCAGAGGAGCAACGGCATAGTTTTAGCTGTAAGGGCTTGGCAGAGCAGCCGGGGAGAAAAGGCCTCTTGCGATTCTCTTTTCTTTCTGCCTGAATGCGGTCAATTGGCACTTGCCAAAGCAAGGTTTCCCAGCACAAACTACAAAGCAGCAGCTCTCTCCTGGCAGAGGAAATCCCATGCAGTGTTGCCCTGGCGAGATAGTGTTGCTACAGCGAGGCCCAGGGAAAACAGACTGCCTAGAGAAATCCTAGCAAAGCCCTGTGTTTCCCCACAGGAATGTATGTCAGTTTCAGTTCTTTGCCAGCAACGGAGCTCAGAAGCAACGTCAGATTGTGTGTATCTCAGTGAGAGAAAGAACACTGTGACTTCCCCCGTTCCTCTGACGAAAGCGGTTAGAGGGAGAAAAGCGTCCTTTGCTTTCGCTTTCCCGCAGTGAGCTCGGCAGATCTGCCCTTCGCGAAGGGCCGTTTTCCCCCGGAGAACTGCCTCGCGGTAGCCCTGTTCTGGAAGTGGAACGAGTATGCAGTGTTAGCGTTCAGCTATTGTGAAGGCTCGCTTTGGCCCAGGGCAAACGAAGCGCCGGGGGAAATCTTAGCAGAGCCCGGCGCCTTTCCACGGTTCAAAGCCTGGAACTGCAGACTCTTTTGCAAAGAAGAGAGCGCCCAGGCAACAGCAGCCTGCACGTTTCTCAGTGAAAGGGAGAACGTCCTAACTTCATCCAGTCCTCTGAGTAAAGCAGGCAGAGGGAGAGAAACTTTCTTTCCTTCCTCTTTCCTGCAACGAATTCCTCCTTTGCTCTTGCAAACGCAAGGCTTCTTCTGAAAAACTACGTCGCGGTGCAGGGATCCTTCCAGAGGAGCAGCGGCATAGTTTTAGCTGTAAGGGCTTGGCAGAGCAGCCGGGGAGAAAAGGCCTCTTGCGATTCTCTTTTCTTTCTGCCTGAATGCGGTCAATTGGCACTTGCCAAAGCAAGGTTTCCCAGCACAAACTACAAAGCAGCAGCTCCCTCCTGGCAGAGGAAATCCCATGCAGTGTTGCCCTGGCGAGATAGTGTTGCTACAGCGAGGCCCAGGGAAAACAGACTGCCTAGAGAAATCCTAGCAAAGCCCTGTGTTTCCCCACAGGAATGTATGTCAGTTTCAGTTCTTTGCCAGCAACGGAGCTCAGAGGCAACGTCAGATTGTGTGTATCTCAGTGAGAGAAAGAACACTGTGACTTCCCCCGTTCCTCTGACGAAAGCGGTTAGAGGGAGAAAAGCGTCCTTTGCTTTCGCTTTCCCGCAGTGAGCTCGGCAGATCTGCCCTTCGCGAAGGGCCGTTTTCCCCCGGAGAACTGCCTCGCGGTAGCCCTGTTCTGGAAGTGGAACGAGTATGCAGTGTTAGCGTTCAGCTATTGTGAAGGCTCGCTTTGGCCCAGGGCAAACGAAGAGCCGGGGGAAATCTTAGCAGAGCCCGGCGCCTTTCCACGGTTCAAAGCCTGGAACTGCAGACTCTTTTGCAAAGAAGAGAGCGCCCAGGCAACAGCAGCCTGCACGTTTCTCAGTGAAAGGGAGAACGTCCTAACTTCATCCAGTCCTCTGAGTAAAGCAGGCAGAGGGAGAGAAACTTTCTTTCCTTCCTCTTTCCTGCAACGAATTCCTCCTTTGCTCTTGCAAACGCAAGGCTTCTTCTGAAAAACTACGTCGCGGTGCAGGGATCCTTCCAGAGGAGCAACGGCATAGTTTTAGCTGTAAGGGCTTGGCAGAGCAGCCGGGGAGAAAAGGCCTCTTGCGATTCTCTTTTCTTTCTGCCTGAATGCGGTCAATTGGCACTTGCCAAAGCAAGGTTTCCCAGCACAAACTACAAAGCAGCAGCTCCCTCCTGGCAGAGGAAATCCCATGCAGTGTTGCCCTGGCGAGATAGTGTTGCTACAGCGAGGCCCAGGGAAAACAGACTGCCTAGAGAAATCCTAGCAAAGCCCTGTGTTTCCCCACAGGAATGTATGTCAGTTTCAGTCCTTTGCCAGCAACGGAGCTCAGAGGCAACGTCAGATTGTGTGTATCTCAGTGAGAGAAAGAACACTGTGACTTCCCCCGTTCCTCTGACGAAAGCGGTTAGAGGGAGAAAAGCGTCCTTTGCTTTCGCTTTCCCGCAGTGAGCTCGGCAGATCTGCCCTTCGCGAAGGGCCGTTTTCCCCCGGAGAACTGCCTCGCGGTAGCCCTGTTCTGGAAGTGGAACGAGTATGCAGTGTTAGCGTTCAGCTATTGTGAAGGCTCGCTTTGGCCCAGGGCAAACGAAGCGCCGGGGGAAATCTTAGCAGAGCCCGGCGCCTTTCCACGGTTCAAAGCCTGGAACTGCAGACTCTTTTGCAAAGAAGAGAGCGCCCAGGCAACAGCAGCCTGCACGTTTCTCAGTGAAAGGGAGAACGTCCTAACTTCATCCAGTCCTCTGAGTAAAGCAGGCAGAGGGAGAGAAACTTTCTTTCCTTCCTCTTTCCTGCAACGAATTCCTCCTTTGCTCTTGCAAACGCAAGGCTTCTTCTGAAAAACTACGTCGCAGTGCAGGGATCCTTCCAGAGGAGCAACGGCATAGTTTTAGCTGTAAGGGCTTGGCAGAGCAGCCGGGGAGAAAAGGCCTCTTGCGATTCTCTTTTCTTTCTGCCTGAATGCGGTCAATTGGCACTTGCCAAAGCAAGGTTTCCCAGCACAAACTACAAAGCAGCAGCTCTCTCCTGGCAGAGGAAATCCCATGCAGTGTTGCCCTGGCGAGATAGTGTTGCTACAGCGAGGCCCAGGGAAAACAGACTGCCTAGAGAAATCCTAGCAAAGCCCTGTGTTTCCCCACAGGAATGTATGTCAGTTTCAGTTCTTTGCCAGCAACGGAGCTCAGAGGCAACGTCAGATTGTGTGTATCTCAGTGAGAGAAAGAACACTGTGACTTCCCCCGTTCCTCTGACGAAAGCGGTTAGAGGGAGAAAAGCGTCCTTTGCTTTCGCTTTCCCGCAGTGAGCTCGGCAGATCTGCCCTTCGCGAAGGGCCGTTTTCCCCCGGAGAACTGCCTCGCGGTAGCCCTGTTCTGGAAGTGGAACGAGTATGCAGTGTTAGCGTTCAGCTATTGTGAAGGCTCGCTTTGGCCCAGGGCAAACGAAGCGCCGGGGGAAATCTTAGCAGAGCCCAGCGCCTTTCCACGGTTCAAAGCCTGGAACTGCAGACTCTTTTGCAAAGAAGAGAGCGCCCAGGCAACAGCAGCCTGCACGTTTCTCAGTGAAAGGGAGAACGTCCTAACTTCATCCAGTCCTCTGAGTAAAGCAGGCAGAGGGAGAGAAACTTTCTTTCCTTCCTCTTTCCTGCAACGAATTCCTCCTTTGCTCTTGCAAACGCAAGGCTTCTTCTGAAAAACTACGTCGCGGTGCAGGGATCCTTCCAGAGGAGCAACGGCATAGTTTTAGCTGTAAGGGCTTGGCAGAGCAGCCGGGGAGAAAAGGCCTCTTGCGATTCTCTTTTCTTTCTGCCTGAATGCGGTCAATTGGCACTTGCCAAAGCAAGGTTTCCCAGCACAAACTACAAAGCAGCAGCTCTCTCCTGGCAGAGGAAATCCCATGCAGTGTTGCCCTGGCGAGATAGTGTTGCTACAGCGAGGCCCAGGGAAAACAGACTGCCTAGAGAAATCCTAGCAAAGCCCTGTGTTTCCCCACAGGAATGTATGTCAGTTTCAGTCCTTTGCCAGCAACGGAGCTCAGAGGCAACGTCAGATTGTGTGTATCTCAGTGAGAGAAAGAACACTGTGACTTCCCCCGTTCCTCTGACGAAAGCGGTTAGAGGGAGAAAAGCGTCCTTTGCTTTCGCTTTCCCGCAGTGAGCTCGGCAGATCTGCCCTTCGCGAAGGGCCGTTTTCCCCCGGAGAACTGCCTCGCGGTAGCCCTGTTCTGGAAGTGGAACGAGTATGCAGTGTTAGCGTTCAGCTATTGTGAAGGCTCGCTTTGGCCCAGGGCAAACGAAGAGCCGGGGGAAATCTTAGCAGAGCCCGGCGCCTTTCCACGGTTCAAAGCCTGGAACTGCAGACTCTTTTGCAAAGAAGAGAGCGCCCAGGCAACAGCAGCCTGCACGTTTCTCAGTGAAAGGGAGAACGTCCTAACTTCATCCAGTCCTCTGAGTAAAGCAGGCAGAGGGAGAGAAACTTTCTTTCCTTCCTCTTTCCTGCAACGAATTCCTCCTTTGCTCTTGCAAACGCAAGGCTTCTTCTGAAAAACTACGTCGCGGTGCAGGGATCCTTCCAGAGGAGCAGCGGCATAGTTTTAGCTGTAAGGGCTTGGCAGAGCAGCCGGGGAGAAAAGGCCTCTTGCGATTCTCTTTTCTTTCTGCCTGAATGCGGTCAATTGGCACTTGCCAAAGCAAGGTTTCCCAGCACAAACTACAAAGCAGCAGCTCCCTCCTGGCAGAGGAAATCCCATGCACTGTTGCCCTGGCGAGATAGTGTTGCTACAGCGAGGCCCAGGGAAAACAGACTGCCTAGAGAAATCCTAGCAAAGCCCTGTGTTTCCCCACAGGAATGTATGTCAGTTTCAGTTCTTTGCCAGCAACGGAGCTCAGAAGCAACGTCAGATTGTGTGTATCTCAGTGAGAGAAAGAACACTGTGACTTCCCCCGTTCCTCTGACGAAAGCGGTTAGAGGGAGAAAAGCGTCCTTTGCTTTCGCTTTCCCGCAGTGAGCTCGGCAGATCTGCCCTTCGCGAAGGGCCGTTTTCCCCCGGAGAACTGCCTCGCGGTAGCCCTGTTCTGGAAGTGGAACGAGTATGCAGTGTTAGCGTTCAGCTATTGTGAAGGCTCACTTTGGCCCAGGGCAAACGAAGAGCCGGGGGAAATCTTAGCAGAGCCCGGCGCCTTTCCACGGTTCAAAGCCTGGAACTGCAGACTCTTTTGCAAAGAAGAGAGAGCCCAGGCAACAGCAGCCTGCACGTTTCTCAGTGAAAGGGAGAACGTCCTAACTTCATCCAGTCCTCTGAGTAAAGCAGGCAGAGGGAGAGAAACTTTCTTTCCTTCCTCTTTCCTGCAACGAATTCCTCCTTTGCTCTTGCAAACGCAAGGCTTCTTCTGAAAAACTACGTCGCGGTGCAGGGATCCTTCCAGAGGAGCAACGGCATAGTTTTAGCTGTAAGGGCTTGGCAGAGCAGCCGGGGAGAAAAGGCCTCTTGCGATTCTCTTTTCTTTCTGCCTGAATGCGGTCAATTGGCACTTGCCAAAGCAAGGTTTCCCAGCACAAACTACAAAGCAGCAGCTCTCTCCTGGCAGAGGAAATCCCATGCAGTGTTGCCCTGGCGAGATAGTGTTGCTACAGCGAGGCCCAGGGAAAACAGACTGCCTAGAGAAATCCTAGCAAAGCCCTGTGTTTCCCCACAGGAATGTATGTCAGTTTCAGTTCTTTGCCAGCAACGGAGCTCAGAGGCAACGTCAGATTGTGTGTATCTCAGTGAGAGAAAGAACACTGTGACTTCCCCCGTTCCTCTGACGAAAGCGGTTAGAGGGAGAAAAGCGTCCTTTGCTTTCGCTTTCCCGCAGTGAGCTCGGCAGATCTGCCCTTCGCGAAGGGCCGTTTTCCCCCGGAGAACTGCCTCGCGGTAGCCCTGTTCTGGAAGTGGAACGAGTATGCAGTGTTAGCGTTCAGCTATTGTGAAGGCTCGCTTTGGCCCAGGGCAAACGAAGCGCCGGGGGAAATCTTAGCAGAGCCCGGCGCCTTTCCACGGTTCAAAGCCTGGAACTGCAGACTCTTTTGCAAAGAAGAGAGCGCCCAGGCAACAGCAGCCTGCACGTTTCTCAGTGAAAGGGAGAACGTCCTAACTTCATCCAGTCCTCTGAGTAAAGCAGGCAGAGGGAGAGAAACTTTCTTTCCTTCCTCTTTCCTGCAACGAATTCCTCCTTTGCTCTTGCATACGCAAGGCTTCTTCTGAAAAACTACGTCGCGGTGCAGGGATCCTTCCAGAGGAGCAACGGCATAGTTTTAGCTGTAAGGGCTTGGCAGAGCAGCCGGGGAGAAAAGGCCTCTTGCGATTCTCTTTTCTTTCTGCCTGAATGCGGTCAATTGGCACTTGCCAAAGCAAGGTTTCCCAGCACAAACTACAAAGCAGCAGCTCTCTCCTGGCAGAGGAAATCCCATGCAGTGTTGCCCTGGCGAGATAGTGTTGCTACAGCGAGGCCCAGGGAAAACAGACTGCCTAGAGAAATCCTAGCAAAGCCCTGTGTTTCCCCACAGGAATGTATGTCAGTTTCAGTTCTTTGCCAGCAACGGAGCTCAGAGGCAACGTCAGATTGTGTGTATCTCAGTGAGAGAAAGAACACTGTGACTTCCCCCGTTCCTCTGACGAAAGCGGTTAGAGGGAGAAAAGCGTCCTTTGCTTTCGCTTTCCCGCAGTGAGCTCGGCAGATCTGCCCTTCGCGAAGGGCCGTTTTCCCCCGGAGAACTGCCTCGCGGTAGCCCTGTTCTGGAAGTGGAACGAGTATGCAGTGTTAGCGTTCAGCTATTGTGAAGGCTCGCTTTGGCCCAGGGCAAACGAAGAGCCGGGGGAAATCTTAGCAGAGCCCGGCGCCTTTCCACGGTTCAAAGCCTGGAACTGCAGACTCTTTTGCAAAGAAGAGAGCGCCCAGGCAACAGCAGCCTGCACGTTTCTCAGTGAAAGGGAGAACGTCCTAACTTCATCCAGTCCTCTGAGTAAAGCAGGCAGAGGGAGAGAAACTTTCTTTCCTTCCTCTTTCCTGCAACGAATTCCTCCTTTGCTCTTGCAAACGCAAGGCTTCTTCTGAAAAACTACGTCGCGGTGCAGGGATCCTTCCAGAGGAGCAACGGCATAGTTTTAGCTGTAAGGGCTTGGCAGAGCAGCCGGGGAGAAAAGGCCTCTTGCGATTCTCTTTTCTTTCTGCCTGAATGCGGTCAATTGGCACTTGCCAAAGCAAGGTTTCCCAGCACAAACTACAAAGCAGCAGCTCCCTCCTGGCAGAGGAAATCCCATGCAGTGTTGCCCTGGCGAGATAGTGTTGCTACAGCGAGGCCCAGGGAAAACAGACTGCCTAGAGAAATCCTAGCAAACTCCTGTGTTTCCCCACAGGAATGCATGTCAGTTTCAGTCCTTTGCCAGCAACGGAGCTCAGAGGCAACGTCAGATTGTGTGTATCTCAGTGAGAGAAAGAACACTGTGACTTCCCCCGTTCCTCTGACGAAAGCGGTTAGAGGGAGAAAAGCGTCCTTTGCTTTCGCTTTCCCGCAGTGAGCTCGGCAGATCTGCCCTTCGCGAAGGGCCGTTTTCCCCCGGAGAACTGCCTCGCGGTAGCCCTGTTCTGGAAGTGGAACGAGTATGCAGTGTTAGCGTTCAGCTATTGTGAAGGCTCGCTTTGGCCCAGGGCAAACGAAGCGCCGGGGGAAATCTTAGCAGAGCCCGGCGCCTTTCCACGGTTCAAAGCCTGGAACTGCAGACTCTTTTGCAAAGAAGAGAGCGCCCAGGCAACAGCAGCCTGCACGTTTCTCAGTGAAAGGGAGAACTTCCTAACTTCATCCAGTCCTCTGAGTAAAGCAGGCAGAGGGAGAGAAACTTTCTTTCCTTCCTCTTTCCTGCAACGAATTCCTCCTTTGCTCTTGCATACGCAAGGCTTCTTCTGAAAAACTACGTCGCGGTGCAGGGATCCTTCCAGAGGAGCAACGGCATAGTTTTAGCTGTAAGGGCTTGGCAGAGCAGCCGGGGAGAAAAGGCCTCTTGCGATTCTCTTTTCTTTCTGCCTGAATGCGGTCAATTGGCACTTGCCAAAGCAAGGTTTCCCAGCACAAACTACAAAGCAGCAGCTCCCTCCTGGCAGAGGAAATCCCATGCAGTGTTGCCCTGGCGAGATAGTGTTGCTACAGCGAGGCCCAGGGAAAACAGACTGCCTAGAGAAATCCTAGCAAAGCCCTGTGTTTCCCCACAGGAATGCATGTCAGTTTCAGTTCTTTGCCAGCAACGGAGCTCAGAAGCAACGTCAGATTGTGTGTATCTCAGTGAGAGAAAGAACACTGTGACTTCCCCCGTTCCTCTGACGAAAGCGGTTAGAGGGAGAAAAGCGTCCTTTGCTTTCGCTTTCCCGCAGTGAGCTCGGCAGATCTGCCCTTCGCGAAGGGCCGTTTTCCCCCGGAGAACTGCCTCGCGGTAGCCCTGTTCTGGAAGTGGAACGAGTATGCAGTGTTAGCGTTCAGCTATTGTGAAGGCTCGCTTTGGCCCAGGGCAAACGAAGAGCCGGGGGAAATCTTAGCAGAGCCCGGCGCCTTTCCACGGTTCAAAGCCTGGAACTGCAGACTCTTTTGCAAAGAAGAGGGCGCCCAGGCAACAGCAGCCTGCACGTTTCTCAGTGAAAGGGAGAACGTCCTAACTTCATCCAGTCCTCTGAGTAAAGCAGGCAGAGGGAGAGAAACTTTCTTTCCTTCCTCTTTCCTGCAACGAATTCCTCCTTTGCTCTTGCAAACGCAAGGCTTCTTCTGAAAAACTACGTCGCGGTGCAGGGATCCTTCCAGAGGAGCAACGGCATAGTTTTAGCTGTAAGGGCTTGGCAGAGCAGCCGGGGAGAAAAGGCCTCTTGCGATTCTCTTTTCTTTCTGCCTGAATGCGGTCAATTGGCACTTGCCAAAGCAAGGTTTCCCAGCACAAACTACAAAGCAGCAGCTCCCTCCTGGCAGAGGAAATCCCATGCAGTGTTGCCCTGGCGAGATAGTGTTGCTACAGCGAGGCCCAGGGAAAACAGACTGCCTAGAGAAATCCTAGCAAAGCCCTGTGTTTCCCCACAGGAATGCATGTCAGTTTCAGTTCTTTGCCAGCAACGGAGCTCAGAAGCAACGTCAGATTGTGTGTATCTCAGTGAGAGAAAGAACACTGTGACTTCCCCCGTTCCTCTGACGAAAGCGGTTAGAGGGAGAAAAGCGTCCTTTGCTTTCGCTTTCCCGCAGTGAGCTCGGCAGATCTGCCCTTCGCGAAGGGCCGTTTTCCCCCGGAGAACTGCCTCGCGGTAGCCCTGTTCTGGAAGTGGAACGAGTATGCAGTGTTAGCGTTCAGCTATTGTGAAGGCTCGCTTTGGCCCAGGGCAAACGAAGCGCCGGGGGAAATCTTAGCAGAGCCCGGCGCCTTTCCACGGTTCAAAGCCTGGAACTGCAGACTCTTTTGCAAAGAAGAGAGCGCCCAGGCAACAGCAGCCTGCACGTTTCTCAGTGAAAGGGAGAACGTCCTAACTTCATCCAGTCCTCTGAGTAAAGCAGGCAGAGGGAGAGAAACTTTCTTTCCTTCCTCTTTCCTGCAACGAATTCCTCCTTTGCTCTTGCAAACGCAAGGCTTCTTCTGAAAAACTACGTCGCGGTGCAGGGATCCTTCCAGAGGAGCAGCGGCATAGTTTTAGCTGTAAGGGCTTGGCAGAGCAGCCGGGGAGAAAAGGCCTCTTGCGATTCTCTTTTCTTTCTGCCTGAATGCGGTCAATTGGCACTTGCCAAAGCAAGGTTTCCCAGCACAAACTACAAAGCAGCAGCTCCCTCCTGGCAGAGGAAATCCCATGCAGTGTTGCCCTGGCGAGATAGTGTTGCTACAGCGAGGCCCAGGGAAAACAGACTGCCTAGAGAAATCCTAGCAAAGCCCTGTGTTTCCCCACAGGAATGCATGTCAGTTTCAGTTCTTTGCCAGCAACGGAGCTCAGAGGCAACGTCAGATTGTGTGTATCTCAGTGAGAGAAAGAACACTGTGACTTCCCCCGTTCCTCTGACGAAAGCGGTTAGAGGGAGAAAAGCGTCCTTTGCTTTCGCTTTCCCGCAGTGAGCTCGGCAGATCTGCCCTTCGCGAAGGGCCGTTTTCCCCCGGAGAACTGCCTCGCGGTAGCCCTGTTCTGGAAGTGGAACGAGTATGCAGTGTTAGCGTTCAGCTATTGTGAAGGCTCGCTTTGGCCCAGGGCAAACGAAGCGCCGGGGGAAATCTTAGCAGAGCCCGGCGCCTTTCCACGGTTCAAAGCCTGGAACTGCAGACTCTTTTGCAAAGAAGAGAGCGCCCAGGCAACAGCAGCCTGCACGTTTCTCAGTGAAAGGGAGAACGTCCTAACTTCATCCAGTCCTCTGAGTAAAGCAGGCAGAGGGAGAGAAACTTTCTTTCCTTCCTCTTTCCTGCAACGAATTCCTCCTTTGCTCTTGCAAACGCAAGGCTTCTTCTGAAAAACTACGTCGCGGTGCAGGGATCCTTCCAGAGGAGCAACGGCATAGTTTTAGCTGTAAGGGCTTGGCAGAGCAGCCGGGGAGAAAAGGCCTCTTGCGATTCTCTTTTCTTTCTGCCTGAATGCGGTCAATTGGCACTTGCCAAAGCAAGGTTTCCCAGCACAAACTACAAAGCAGCAGCTCCCTCCTGGCAGAGGAAATCCCATGCAGTGTTGCCCTGGCGAGATAGTGTTGCTACAGCGAGGCCCAGGGAAAACAGACTGCCTAGAGAAATCCTAGCAAAGCCCTGTGTTTCCCCACAGGAATGTATGTCAGTTTCAGTCCTTTGCCAGCAACGGAGCTCAGAGGCAACGTCAGATTGTGTGTATCTCAGTGAGAGAAAGAACACTGTGACTTCCCCCGTTCCTCTGACGAAAGCGGTTAGAGGGAGAAAAGCGTCCTTTGCTTTCGCTTTCCCGCAGTGAGCTCGGCAGATCTGCCATTCGCGAAGGGCCGTTTTCCCCCGGAGAACTGCCTCGCGGTAGCCCTGTTCTGGAAGTGGAACGAGTATGCAGTGTTAGCGTTCAGCTATTGTGAAGGCTCGCTTTGGCCCAGGGCAAACGAAGCGCCGGGGGAAATCTTAGCAGAGCCCGGCGCCTTTCCACGGTTCAAAGCCTGGAACTGCAGACTCTTTTGCAAAGAAGAGAGCGCCCAGGCAACAGCAGCCTGCACGTTTCTCAGTGAAAGGGAGAACGTCCTAACTTCATCCAGTCCTCTGAGTAAAGCAGGCAGAGGGAGAGAAACTTTCTTTCCTTCCTCTTTCCTGCAACGAATTCCTCCTTTGCTCTTGCAAACGCAAGGCTTCTTCTGAAAAACTACGTCGCGGTGCAGGGATCCTTCCAGAGGAGCAGCGGCATAGTTTTAGCTGTAAGGGCTTGGCAGAGCAGCCGGGGAGAAAAGGCCTCTTGCGATTCTCTTTTCTTTCTGCCTGAATGCGGTCAATTGGCACTTGCCAAAGCAAGGTTTCCCAGCACAAACTACAAAGCAGCAGCTCCCTCCTGGCAGAGGAAATCCCATGCAGTGTTGCCCTGGCGAGATAGTGTTGCTACAGCGAGGCCCAGGGAAAACAGACTGCCTAGAGAAATCCTAGCAAAGCCCTGTGTTTCCCCACAGGAATGTATGTCAGTTTCAGTTCTTTGCCAGCAACGGAGCTCAGAGGCAACGTCAGATTGTGTGTATCTCAGTGAGAGAAAGAACACTGTGACTTCCCCCGTTCCTCTGACGAAAGCGGTTAGAGGGAGAAAAGCGTCCTTTGCTTTCGCTTTCCCGCAGTGAGCTCGGCAGATCTGCCCTTCGCGAAGGGCCGTTTTCCCCCGGAGAACTGCCTCGCGGTAGCCCTGTTCTGGAAGTGGAACGAGTATGCAGTGTTAGCGTTCAGCTATTGTGAAGGCTCGCTTTGGCCCAGGGCAAACGAAGCGCCGGGGGAAATCTTAGCAGAGCCCGGCGCCTTTCCACGGTTCAAAGCCTGGAACTGCAGACTCTTTTGCAAAGAAGAGAGCGCCCAGGCAACAGCAGCCTGCACGTTTCTCAGTGAAAGGGAGAACGTCCTAACTTCATCCAGTCCTCTGAGTAAAGCAGGCAGAGGGAGAGAAACTTTCTTTCCTTCCTCTTTCCTGCAACGAATTCCTCCTTTGCTCTTGCAAAAGCAAGGCTTCTTCTGAAAAACTACGTCGCGGTGCAGGGATCCTTCCAGAGGAGCAACGGCATAGTTTTAGCTGTAAGGGCTTGGCAGAGCAGCCGGGGAGAAAAGGCCTCTTGCGATTCTCTTTTCTTTCTGCCTGAATGCGGTCAATTGGCACTTGCCAAAGCAAGGTTTCCCAGCACAAACTACAAAGCAGCAGCTCCCTCCTGGCAGAGGAAATCCCATGCAGTGTTGCCCTGGCGAGATAGTGTTGCTACAGCGAGGCCCAGGGAAAACAGACTGCCTAGAGAAATCCTAGCAAAGCCCTGTGTTTCCCCACAGGAATGTATGTCAGTTTCAGTTCTTTGCCAGCAACGGAGCTCAGAGGCAACGTCAGATTGTGTGTATCTCAGTGAGAGAAAGAACACTGTGACTTCCCCCGTTCCTCTCACGAAAGCGGTTAGAGGGAGAAAAGCGTCCTTTGCTTTCGCTTTCCCGCAGTGAGCTCGGCAGATCTGCCCTTCGCGAAGGGCCGTTTTCCCCCGGAGAACTGCCTCGCGGTAGCCCTGTTCTGGAAGTGGAACGAGTATGCAGTGTTAGCGTTCAGCTATTGTGAAGGCTCGCTTTGGCCCAGGGCAAACGAAGCGCCGGGGGAAATCTTAGCAGAGCCCGGCGCCTTTCCACGGTTCAAAGCCTGGAACTGCAGACTCTTTTGCAAAGAAGAGAGCGCCCAGGCAACAGCAGCCTGCACGTTTCTCAGTGAAAGGGAGAACGTCCTAACTTCATCCAGTCCTCTGAGTAAAGCAGGCAGAGGGAGAGAAACTTTCTTTCCTTCCTCTTTCCTGCAACGAATTCCTCCTTTGCTCTTGCAAACGCAAGGCTTCTTCTGAAAAACTACGTCGCGGTGCAGGGATCCTTCCAGAGGAGCAACGGCATAGTTTTAGCTGGAAGGGCTTGGCAGAGCAGCCGGGGAGAAAAGGCCTCTTGCGATTCTCTTTTCTTTCTGCCTGAATGCGGTCAATTGGCACTTGCCAAAGCAAGGTTTCCCAGCACAAACTACAAAGCAGCAGCTCCCTCCTGGCAGAGGAAATCCCATGCAGTGTTGCCCTGGCGAGATAGTGTTGCTACAGCGAGGCCCAGGGAAAACAGACTGCCTAGAGAAATCCTAGCAAAGCCCTGTGTTTCCCCACAGGAATGCATGTCAGTTTCAGTTCTTTGCCAGCAACGGAGCTCAGAAGCAACGTCAGATTGTGTGTATCTCAGTGAGAGAAAGAACACTGTGACTTCCCCCGTTCCTCTGACGAAAGCGGTTAGAGGGAGAAAAGCGTCCTTTGCTTTCGCTTTCCCGCAGTGAGCTCGGCAGATCTGCCCTTCGCGAAGGGCCGTTTTCCCCCGGAGAACTGCCTCGCGGTAGCCCTGTTCTGGAAGTGGAACGAGTATGCAGTGTTAGCGTTCAGCTATTGTGAAGGCTCGCTTTGGCCCAGGGCAAACGAAGAGCCGGGGGAAATCTTAGCAGAGCCCGGCGCCTTTCCACGGTTCAAAGCCTGGAACTGCAGACTCTTTTGCAAAGAAGAGAGCGCCCAGGCAACAGCAGCCTGCACGTTTCTCAGTGAAAGGGAGAATGTCCTAACTTCATCCAGTCCTCTGAGTAAAGCAGGCAGAGGGAGAGAAACTTTCTTTCCTTCCTCTTTCCTGCAACGAATTCCTCCTTTGCTCTTGCAAACGCAAGGCTTCTTCTGAAAAACTACGTCGCGGTGCAGGGATCCTTCCAGAGGAGCAACGGCATAGTTTTAGCTGTAAGGGCTTGGCAGAGCAGCCGGGGAGAAAAGGCCTCTTGCGATTCTCTTTTCTTTCTGCCTGAATGCGGTCAATTGGCACTTGCCAAAGCAAGGTTTCCCAGCACAAACTACAAAGCAGCAGCTCCCTCCTGGCAGAGGAAATCCCATGCAGTGTTGCCCTGGCGAGATAGTGTTGCTACAGCGAGGCCCAGGGAAAACAGACTGCCTAGAGAAATCCTAGCAAACTCCTGTGTTTCCCCACAGGAATGTATGTCAGTTTCAGTCCTTTGCCAGCAACGGAGCTCAGAGGCAACGTCAGATTGTGTGTATCTCAGTGAGAGAAAGAACACTGTGACTTCCCCCGTTCCTCTGACGAAAGCGGTTAGAGGGAGAAAAGCGTCCTTTGCTTTCGCTTTCCCGCAGTGAGCTCGGCAGATCTGCCCTTCGCGAAGGGCCGTTTTCCCCCGGAGAACTGCCTCGCGGTAGCCCTGTTCTGGAAGTGGAACGAGTATGCAGTGTTAGCGTTCAGCTATTGTGAAGGCTCGCTTTGGCCCAGGGCAAACGAAGCGCCGGGGGAAATCTTAGCAGAGCCCGGCGCCTTTCCACGGTTCAAAGCCTGGAACTGCAGACTCTTTTGCAAAGAAGAGAGCGCCCAGGCAACAGCAGCCTGCACGTTTCTCAGTGAAAGGGAGAACGTCCTAACTTCATCCAGTCCTCTGAGTAAAGCAGGCAGAGGGAGAGAAACTTTCTTTCCTTCCTCTTTCCTGCAACGAATTCCTCCTTTGCTCTTGCAAACGCAAGGCTTCTTCTGAAAAACTACGTCGCGGTGCAGGGATCCTTCCAGAGGAGCAACGGCATAGTTTTAGCTGGAAGGGCTTGGCAGAGCAGCCGGGGAGAAAAGGCCTCTTGCGATTCTCTTTTCTTTCTGCCTGAATGCGGTCAATTGGCACTTGCCAAAGCAAGGTTTCCCAGCACAAACTACAAAGCAGCAGCTCCCTCCTGGCAGAGGAAATCCCATGCAGTGTTGCCCTGGCGAGATAGTGTTGCTACAGCGAGGCCCAGGGAAAACAGACTGCCTAGAGAAATCCTAGCAAAGCCCTGTGTTTCCCCACAGGAATGCATGTCAGTTTCAGTTCTTTGCCAGCAACGGAGCTCAGAAGCAACGTCAGATTGTGTGTATCTCAGTGAGAGAAAGAACACTGTGACTTCCCCCGTTCCTCTGACGAAAGCGGTTAGAGGGAGAAAAGCGTCCTTTGCTTTCGCTTTCCCGCAGTGAGCTCGGCAGATCTGCCCTTCGCGAAGGGCCGTTTTCCCCCGGAGAACTGCCTCGCGGTAGCCCTGTTCTGGAAGTGGAACGAGTATGCAGTGTTAGCGTTCAGCTATTGTGAAGGCTCGCTTTGGCCCAGGGCAAACGAAGAGCCGGGGGAAATCTTAGCAGAGCCCGGCGCCTTTCCACGGTTCAAAGCCTGGAACTGCAGACTCTTTTGCAAAGAAGAGAGCGCCCAGGCAACAGCAGCCTGCACGTTTCTCAGTGAAAGGGAGAACGTCCTAACTTCATCCAGTCCTCTGAGTAAAGCAGGCAGAGGGAGAGAAACTTTCTTTCCTTCCTCTTTCCTGCAACGAATTCCTCCTTTGCTCTTGCAAACGCAAGGCTTCTTCTGAAAAACTACGTCGCGGTGCAGGGATCCTTCCAGAGGAGCAACGGCATAGTTTTAGCTGTAAGGGCTTGGCAGAGCAGCCGGGGAGAAAAGGCCTCTTGCGATTCTCTTTTCTTTCTGCCTGAATGCGGTCAATTGGCACTTGCCAAAGCAAGGTTTCCCAGCACAAACTACAAAGCAGCAGCTCCCTCCTGGCAGAGGAAATCCCATGCAGTGTTGCCCTGGCGAGATAGTGTTGCTACAGCGAGGCCCAGGGAAAACAGACTGCCTAGAGAAATCCTAGCAAACTCCTGTGTTTCCCCACAGGAATGTATGTCAGTTTCAGTCCTTTGCCAGCAACGGAGCTCAGAGGCAACGTCAGATTGTGTGTATCTCAGTGAGAGAAAGAACACTGTGACTTCCCCCGTTCCTCTGACGAAAGCGGTTAGAGGGAGAAAAGCGTCCTTTGCTTTCGCTTTCCCGCAGTGAGCTCGGCAGATCTGCCCTTCGCGAAGGGCCGTTTTCCCCCGGAGAACTGCCTCGCGGTAGCCCTGTTCTGGAAGTGGAACGAGTATGCAGTGTTAGCGTTCAGCTATTGTGAAGGCTCGCTTTGGCCCAGGGCAAACGAAGCGCCGGGGGAAATCTTAGCAGAGCCCGGCGCCTTTCCACGGTTCAAAGCCTGGAACTGCAGACTCTTTTGCAAAGAAGAGAGCGCCCAGGCAACAGCAGCCTGCACGTTTCTCAGTGAAAGGGAGAACGTCCTAACTTCATCCAGTCCTCTGAGTAAAGCAGGCAGAGGGAGAGAAACTTTCTTTCCTTCCTCTTTCCTGCAACGAATTCCTCCTTTGCTCTTGCAAACGCAAGGCTTCTTCTGAAAAACTACGTCGCGGTGCAGGGATCCTTCCAGAGGAGCAGCGGCATAGTTTTAGCTGTAAGGGCTTGGCAGAGCAGCCGGGGAGAAAAGGCCTCTTGCGATTCTCTTTTCTTTCTGCCTGAATGCGGTCAATTGGCACTTGCCAAAGCAAGGTTTCCCAGCACAAACTACAAAGCAGCAGCTCCCTCCTGGCAGAGGAAATCCCATGCAGTGTTGCCCTGGCGAGATAGTGTTGCTACAGCGAGGCCCAGGGAAAACAGACTGCCTAGAGAAATCCTAGCAAAGCCCTGTGTTTCCCCACAGGAATGTATGTCAGTTTCAGTTCTTTGCCCGCAACGGAGCTCAGAAGCAACGTCAGATTGTGTGTATCTCAGTGATAGAAAGAACACTGTGACTTCCCCCGTTCCTCTGACGAAAGCGGTTAGAGGGAGAAAAGCGTCCTTTGCTTTCGCTTTCCCGCAGTGAGCTCGGCAGATCTGCCCTTCGCGAAGGGCCGTTTTCCCCCGGAGAACTGCCTCGCGGTAGCCCTGTTCTGGAAGTGGAACGAGTATGCAGTGTTAGCGTTCAGCTATTGTGAAGGCTCGCTTTGGCCCAGGGCAAACGAAGCACCGGGGGAAATCTTAGCAGAGCCCGGCGCCTTTCCACGGTTGAAAGCCTGGAACTGCAGACTCTTTTGCAAAGAAGAGAGCGCCCAGGCAACAGCAGCCTGCACGTTTCTCAGTGAAAGGGAGAACGTCCTAACTTCATCCAGTCCTCTGAGTAAAGCAGGCAGAGGGAGAGAAACTTTCTTTCCTTCCTCTTTCCTGCAACGAATTCCTCCTTTGCTCTTGCAAACGCAAGGCTTCTTCTGAAAAACTACGTCGCGGTGCAGGGATCCTTCCAGAGGAGCAACGGCATAGTTTTAGCTGTAAGGGCTTGGCAGAGCAGCCGGGGAGAAAAGGCCTCTTGCGATTCTCTTTTCTTTCTGCCTGAATGCGGTCAATTGGCACTTGCCAAAGCAAGGTTTCCCAGCACAAACTACAAAGCAGCAGCTCCCTCCTGGCAGAGGAAATCCCATGCAGTGTTGCCCTGGCGAGATAGTGTTGCTACAGCGAGGCCCAGGGAAAACAGACTGCCTAGAGAAATCCTAGCAAAGCCCTGTGTTTCCCCACAGGAATGTATGTCAGTTTCAGTTCTTTGCCAGCAACGGAGCTCAGAAGCAACGTCAGATTGTGTGTATCTCAGTGAGAGAAAGAACACTGTGACTTCCCCCGTTCCTCTGACGAAAGCGGTTAGAGGGAGAAAAGCGTCCTTTGCGTTCGCTTTCCCGCAGTGAGCTCGGCAGATCTGCCCTTCGCGAAGGGCCGTTTTCCCCCGGAGAACTGCCTCGCGGTAGCCCTGTTCTGGAAGTGGAACGAGTATGCAGTGTTAGCGTTCAGCTATTGTGAAGGCTCGCTTTGGCCCAGGGCAAACGAAGAGCCGGGGGAAATCTTAGCAGAGCCCGGCGCCTTTCCACGGTTCAAAGCCTGGAACTGCAGACTCTTTTGCAAAGAAGAGAGCGCCCAGGCAACAGCAGCCTGCACGTTTCTCAGTGAAAGGGAGAACGTCCTAACTTCATCCAGTCCTCTGAGTAAAGCAGGCAGAGGGAGAGAAACTTTCTTTCCTTCCTCTTTCCTGCAACGAATTCCTCCTTTGCTCTTGCAAACGCAAGGCTTCTTCTGAAAAACTACGTTGCGGTGCAGGGATCCTTCCAGAGGAGCAACGGCATAGTTTTAGCTGTAAGGGCTTGGCAGAGCAGCCGGGGAGAAAAGGCCTCTTGCGATTCTCTTTTCTTTCTGCCTGAATGCGGTCAATTGGCACTTGCCAAAGCAAGGTTTCCCAGCACAAACTACAAAGCAGCAGCTCCCTCCTGGCAGAGGAAATCCCATGCAGTGTTGCCCTGGCGAGATAGTGTTGCTACAGCGAGGCCCAGGGAAAACAGACTGCCTAGAGAAATCCTAGCAAAGCCCTGTGTTTCCCCACAGGAATGTATGTCAGTTTCAGTCCTTTGCCAGCAACGGAGCTCAGAGGCAACGTCAGATTGTGTGTATCTCAGTGAGAGAAAGAACACTGTGACTTCCCCCGTTCCTCTGACGAAAGCGGTTAGAGGGAGAAAAGCGTCCTTTGCTTTCGCTTTCCCGCAGTGAGCTCGGCAGATCTGCCCTTCGCGAAGGGCCGTTTTCCCCCGGAGAACTGCCTCGCGGTAGCCCTGTTCTGGAAGTGGAACGAGTATGCAGTGTTAGCGTTCAGCTATTGTGAAGGCTCGCTTTGGCCCAGGGCAAACGAAGAGCCGGGGGAAATCTTAGCAGAGCCCGGCGCCTTTCCACGGTTCAAAGCCTGGAACTGCAGACTCTTTTGCAAAGAAGAGAGCGCCCAGGCAACAGCAGCCTGCACGTTTCTCAGTGAAAGGGAGAACGTCCTAACTTCATCCAGTCCTCTGAGTAAAGCAGGCAGAGGGAGAGAAACTTTCTTTCCTTCCTCTTTCCTGCAACGAATTCCTCCTTTGCTCTTGCAAACGCAAGACTTCTTCTGAAAAACTACGTCGCGGTGCAGGGATCCTTCCAGAGGAGCAACGGCATAGTTTTAGCTGTAAGGGCTTGGCAGAGCAGCCGGGGAGAAAAGGCCTCTTGCGATTCTCTTTTCTTTCTGCCTGAATGCGGTCAATTGGCACTTGCCAAAGCAAGGTTTCCCAGCACAAACTACAAAGCAGCAGCTCCCTCCTGGCAGAGGAAATCCCATGCAGTGTTGCCCTGGCGAGATAGTGTTGCTACAGCGAGGCCCAGGGAAAACAGACTGCCTAGAGAAATCCTAGCAAACTCCTGTGTTTCCCCACAGGAATGTATGTCAGTTTCAGTCCTTTGCCAGCAACGGAGCTCAGAGGCAACGTCAGATTGTGTGTATCTCAGTGAGAGAAAGAACACTGTGACTTCCCCCGTTCCTCTGACGAAAGCGGTTAGAGGGAGAAAAGCGTCCTTTGCTTTCGCTTTCCCGCAGTGAGCTCGGCAGATCTGCCCTTCGCGAAGGGCCGTTTTCCCCCGGAGAACTGCCTCGCGGTAGCCCTGTTCTGGAAGTGGAACGAGTATGCAGTGTTAGCGTTCAGCTATTGTGAAGGCTCGCTTTGGCCCAGGGCAAACGAAGCACCGGGGGAAATCTTAGCAGAGCCCGGCGCCTTTCCACGGTTCAAAGCCTGGAACTGCAGACTCTTTTGCAAAGAAGAGAGCGCCCAGGCAACAGCAGCCTGCACGTTTCTCAGTGAAAGGGAGAACGTCCTAACTTCATCCAGTCCTCTGAGTAAAGCAGGCAGAGGGAGAGAAACTTTCTTTCCTTCCTCTTTCCTGCAACGAATTCCTCCTTTGCTCTTGCAAACGCAAGGCTTCTTCTGAAAAACTACGTCGCGGTGCAGGGATCCTTCCAGAGGAGCAGCGGCATAGTTTTAGCTGTAAGGGCTTGGCAGAGCAGCCGGGGAGAAAAGGCCTCTTGCGATTCTCTTTTCTTTCTGCCTGAATGCGGTCAATTGGCACTTGCCAAAGCAAGGTTTCCCAGCACAAACTACAAAGCAGCAGCTCCCTCCTGGCAGAGGAAATCCCATGCAGTGTTGCCCTGGCGAGATAGTGTTGCTACAGCGAGGCCCAGGGAAAACAGACTGCCTAGAGAAATCCTAGCAAACTCCTGTGTTTCCCCACAGGAATGTATGTCAGTTTCAGTCCTTTGCCAGCAACGGAGCTCAGAGGCAACGTCAGATTGTGTGTATCTCAGTGAGAGAAAGAACACTGTGACTTCCCCCGTTCCTCTGACGAAAGCGGTTAGAGGGAGAAAAGCGTCCTTTGCTTTCGCTTTCCCGCAGTGAGCTCGGCAGATCTGCCCTTCGCGAAGGGCCGTTTTCCCCCGGAGAACTGCCTCGCGGTAGCCCTGTTCTGGAAGTGGAACGAGTATGCAGTGTTAGCGTTCAGCTATTGTGAAGGCTCGCTTTGGCCCAGGGCAAACGAAGCGCCTGGGGAAATCTTAGCAGAGCCCGGCGCCTTTCCACGGTTCAAAGCCTGGAACTGCAGACTCTTTTGCAAAGAAGAGAGCGCCCAGGCAACAGCAGCCTGCACGTTTCTCAGTGAAAGGGAGAACGTCCTAACTTCATCCAGTCCTCTGAGTAAAGCAGGCAGAGGGAGAGAAACTTTCTTTCCTTCCTCTTTCCTGCAACGAATTCCTCCTTTGCTCTTGCAAACGCAAGGCTTCTTCTGAAAAACTACGTCGCGGTGCAGGGATCCTTCCAGAGGAGCAGCGGCATAGTTTTAGCTGTAAGGGCTTGGCAGAGCAGCCGGGGAGAAAAGGCCTCTTGCGATTCTCTTTTCTTTCTGCCTGAATGCGGTCAATTGGCACTTGCCAAAGCAAGGTTTCCCAGCACAAACTACAAAGCAGCAGCTCCCTCCTGGCAGAGGAAATCCCATGCAGTGTTGCCCTGGCGAGATAGTGTTGCTACAGCGAGGCCCAGGGAAAACAGACTGCCTAGAGAAATCCTAGCAAAGCCCTGTGTTTCCCCACAGGAATGTATGTCAGTTTCAGTTCTTTGCCAGCAACGGAGCTCAGAGGCAACGTCAGATTGTGTGTATCTCAGTGAGAGAAAGAACACTGTGACTTCCCCCGTTCCTCTGACGAAAGCGGTTAGAGGGAGAAAAGCGTCCTTTGCTTTCGCTTTCCCGCAGTGAGCTCGGCAGATCTGCCCTTCGCGAAGGGCCGTTTTCCCCCGGAGAACTGCCTCGCGGTAGCCCTGTTCTGGAAGTGGAACGAGTATGCAGTGTTAGCGTTCAGCTATTGTGAAGGCTCGCTTTGGCCCAGGGCAAACGAAGCGTCGGGGGAAATCTTAGCAGAGCCCGGCGCCTTTCCACGGTTCAAAGCCTGGAACTGCAGACTCTTTTGCAAAGAAGAGAGCGCCCAGGCAACAGCAGCCTGCACGTTTCTCAGTGAAAGGGAGAACGTCCTAACTTCATCCAGTCCTCTGAGTAAAGCAGGCAGAGGGAGAGAAACTTTCTTTCCTTCCTCTTTCCTGCAACGAATTCCTCCTTTGCTCTTGCAAACGCAAGGCTTCTTCTGAAAAACTACGTCGCGGTGCAGGGATCCTTCCAGAGGAGCAACGGCATAGTTTTAGCTGGAAGGGCTTGGCAGAGCAGCCGGGGAGAAAAGGCCTCTTGCGATTCTCTTTTCTTTCTGCCTGAATGCGGTCAATTGGCACTTGCCAAAGCAAGGTTTCCCAGCACAAACTACAAAGCAGCAGCTCCCTCCTGGCAGAGGAAATCCCATGCAGTGTTGCCCTGGCGAGATAGTGTTGCTACAGCGAGGCCCAGGGAAAACAGACTGCCTAGAGAAATCCTAGCAAAGCCCTGTGTTTCCCCACAGGAATGCATGTCAGTTTCAGTTCTTTGCCAGCAACGGAGCTCAGAAGCAACGTCAGATTGTGTGTATCTCAGTGAGAGAAAGAACACTGTGACTTCCCCCGTTCCTCTGACGAAAGCGGTTAGAGGGAGAAAAGCGTCCTTTGCTTTCGCTTTCCCGCAGTGAGCTCGGCAGATCTGCCCTTCGCGAAGGGCCGTTTTCCCCCGGAGAACTGCCTCGCGGTAGCCCTGTTCTGGAAGTGGAACGAGTATGCAGTGTTAGCGTTCAGCTATTGTGAAGGCTCGCTTTGGCCCAGGGCAAACGAAGAGCCGGGGGAAATCTTAGCAGAGCCCGGCGCCTTTCCACGGTTCAAAGCGTGGAACTGCAGACTCTTTTGCAAAGAAGAGAGCGCCCAGGCAACAGCAGCCTGCACGTTTCTCAGTGAAAGGGAGAACGTCCTAACTTCATCCAGTCCTCTGAGTAAAGCAGGCAGAGGGAGAGAAACTTTCTTTCCTTCCTCTTTCCTGCAACGAATTCCTCCTTTGCTCTTGCAAACGCAAGGCTTCTTCTGAAAAACTACGTCGCGGTGCAGGGATCCTTCCAGAGGAGCAACGGCATAGTTTTAGCTGTAAGGGCTTGGCAGAGCAGCCGGGGAGAAAAGGCCTCTTGCGATTCTCTTTTCTTTCTGCCTGAATGCGGTCAATTGGCACTTGCCAAAGCAAGGTTTCCCAGCACAAACTACAAAGCAGCAGCTCCCTCCTGGCAGAGGAAATCCCATGCAGTGTTGCCCTGGCGAGATAGTGTTGCTACAGCGAGGCCCAGGGAAAACAGACTGCCTAGAGAAATCCTAGCAAAGCCCTGTGTTTCCCCACAGGAATGTATGTCAGTTTCAGTTCTTTGCCCGCAACGGAGCTCAGAAGCAACGTCAGATTGTGTGTATCTCAGTGATAGAAAGAACACTGTGACTTCCCCCGTTCCTCTGACGAAAGCGGTTAGAGGGAGAAAAGCGTCCTTTGCTTTCGCTTTCCCGCAGTGAGCTCGGCAGATCTGCCCTTCGCGAAGGGCCGTTTTCCCCCGGAGAACTGCCTCGCGGTAGCCCTGTTCTGGAAGTGGAACGAGTATGCAGTGTTAGCGTTCAGCTATTGTGAAGGCTCGCTTTGGCCCAGGGCAAACGAAGCACCGGGGGAAATCTTAGCAGAGCCCGGCGCCTTTCCACGGTTGAAAGCCTGGAACTGCAGACTCTTTTGCAAAGAAGAGAGCGCCCAGGCAACAGCAGCCTGCACGTTTCTCAGTGAAAGGGAGAACGTCCTAACTTCATCCAGTCCTCTGAGTAAAGCAGGCAGAGGGAGAGAAACTTTCTTTCCTTCCTCTTTCCTGCAACGAATTCCTCCTTTGCTCTTGCAAACGCAAGGCTTCTTCTGAAAAACTACGTCGCGGTGCAGGGATCCTTCCAGAGGAGCAACGGCATAGTTTTAGCTGTAAGGGCTTGGCAGAGCAGCCGGGGAGAAAAGGCCTCTTGCGATTCTCTTTTCTTTCTGCCTGAATGCGGTCAATTGGCACTTGCCAAAGCAAGGTTTCCCAGCACAAACTACAAAGCAGCAGCTCCCTCCTGGCAGAGGAAATCCCATGCAGTGTTGCCCTGGCGAGATAGTGTTGCTACAGCGAGGCCCAGGGAAAACAGACTGCCTAGAGAAATCCTAGCAAAGCCCTGTGTTTCCCCACAGGAATGTATGTCAGTTTCAGTTCTTTGCCAGCAACGGAGCTCAGAAGCAACGTCAGATTGTGTGTATCTCAGTGAGAGAAAGAACACTGTGACTTCCCCCGTTCCTCTGACGAAAGCGGTTAGAGGGAGAAAAGCGTCCTTTGCGTTCGCTTTCCCGCAGTGAGCTCGGCAGATCTGCCCTTCGCGAAGGGCCGTTTTCCCCCGGAGAACTGCCTCGCGGTAGCCCTGTTCTGGAAGTGGAACGAGTATGCAGTGTTAGCGTTCAGCTATTGTGAAGGCTCGCTTTGGCCCAGGGCAAACGAAGAGCCGGGGGAAATCTTAGCAGAGCCCGGCGCCTTTCCACGGTTCAAAGCCTGGAACTGCAGACTCTTTTGCAAAGAAGAGAGCGCCCAGGCAACAGCAGCCTGCACGTTTCTCAGTGAAAGGGAGAACGTCCTAACTTCATCCAGTCCTCTGAGTAAAGCAGGCAGAGGGAGAGAAACTTTCTTTCCTTCCTCTTTCCTGCAACGAATTCCTCCTTTGCTCTTGCAAACGCAAGGCTTCTTCTGAAAAACTACGTTGCGGTGCAGGGATCCTTCCAGAGGAGCAACGGCATAGTTTTAGCTGGAAGGGCTTGGCAGAGCAGCCGGGGAGAAAAGGCCTCTTGCGATTCTCTTTTCTTTCTGCCTGAATGCGGTCAATTGGCACTTGCCAAAGCAAGGTTTCCCAGCACAAACTACAAAGCAGCAGCTCCCTCCTGGCAGAGGAAATCCCATGCAGTGTTGCCCTGGCGAGATAGTGTTGCTACAGCGAGGCCCAGGGAAAACAGACTGCCTAGAGAAATCCTAGCAAAGCCCTGTGTTTCCCCACAGGAATGTATGTCAGTTTCAGTCCTTTGCCAGCAACGGAGCTCAGAGGCAACGTCAGATTGTGTGTATCTCAGTGAGAGAAAGAACACTGTGACTTCCCCCGTTCCTCTGACGAAAGCGGTTAGAGGGAGAAAAGCGTCCTTTGCTTTCGCTTTCCCGCAGTGAGCTCGGCAGATCTGCCCTTCGCGAAGGGCCGTTTTCCCCCGGAGAACTGCCTCGCGGTAGCCCTGTTCTGGAAGTGGAACGAGTATGCAGTGTTAGCGTTCAGCTATTGTGAAGGCTCGCTTTGGCCCAGGGCAAACGAAGCGCCGGGGGAAATCTTAGCAGAGCCCGGCGCCTTTCCACGGTTCAAAGCCTGGACCTGCAGACTCTTTTGCAAAGAAGAGAGCGCCCAGGCAACAGCAGCCTGCACGTTTCTCAGTGAAAGGGAGAACGTCCTAACTTCATCCAGTCCTCTGAGTAAAGCAGGCAGAGGGAGAGAAACTTTCTTTCCTTCCTCTTTCCTGCAACGAATTCCTCCTTTGCTCTTGCAAACGCAAGACTTCTTCTGAAAAACTACGTCGCGGTGCAGGGATCCTTCCAGAGGAGCAACGGCATAGTTTTAGCTGTAAGGGCTTGGCAGAGCAGCCGGGGAGAAAAGGCCTCTTGCGATTCTCTTTTCTTTCTGCCTGAATGCGGTCAATTGGCACTTGCCAAAGCAAGGTTTCCCAGCACAAACTACAAAGCAGCAGCTCCCTCCTGGCAGAGGAAATCCCATGCAGTGTTGCCCTGGCGAGATAGTGTTGCTACAGCGAGGCCCAGGGAAAACAGACTGCCTAGAGAAATCCTAGCAAACTCCTGTGTTTCCCCACAGGAATGTATGTCAGTTTCAGTCCTTTGCCAGCAACGGAGCTCAGAGGCAACGTCAGATTGTGTGTATCTCAGTGAGAGAAAGAACACTGTGACTTCCCCCGTTCCTCTGACGAAAGCGGTTAGAGGGAGAAAAGCGTCCTTTGCTTTCGCTTTCCCGCAGTGAGCTCGGCAGATCTGCCCTTCGCGAAGGGCCGTTTTCCCCCGGAGAACTGCCTCGCGGTAGCCCTGTTCTGGAAGTGGAACGAGTATGCAGTGTTAGCGTTCAGCTATTGTGAAGGCTCGCTTTGGCCCAGGGCAAACGAAGAGCCGGGGGAAATCTTAGCAGAGCCCGGCGCCTTTCCACGGTTCAAAGCCTGGAACTGCAGACTCTTTTGCAAAGAAGAGAGCGCCCAGGCAACAGCAGCCTGCACGTTTCTCAGTGAAAGGGAGAACGTCCTAACTTCATCCAGTCCTCTGAGTAAAGCAGGCAGAGGGAGAGAAACTTTCTTTCCTTCCTCTTTCCTGCAACGAATTCCTCCTTTGCTCTTGCAAACGCAAGACTTCTTCTGAAAAACTACGTCGCGGTCCAGGGATCCTTCCAGAGGAGCAACGGCATAGTTTTAGCTGTAAGGGCTTGGCAGAGCAGCCGGGGAGAAAAGGCCTCTTGCGATTCTCTTTTCTTTCTGCCTGAATGCGGTCAATTGGCACTTGCCAAAGCAAGGTTTCCCAGCACAAACTACAAAGCAGCAGCTCCCTCCTGGCAGAGGAAATCCCATGCAGTGTTGCCCTGGCGAGATAGTGTTGCTACAGCGAGGCCCAGGGAAAACAGACTGCCTAGAGAAATCCTAGCAAACTCCTGTGTTTCCCCACAGGAATGTATGTCAGTTTCAGTCCTTTGCCAGCAACGGAGCTCAGAGGCAACGTCAGATTGTGTGTATCTCAGTGAGAGAAAGAACACTGTGACTTCCCCCGTTCCTCTGACGAAAGCGGTTAGAGGGAGAAAAGCGTCCTTTGCTTTCGCTTTCCCGCAGTGAGCTCGGCAGATCTGCCCTTCGCGAAGGGCCGTTTTCCCCCGGAGAACTGCCTCGCGGTAGCCCTGTTCTGGAAGTGGAACGAGTATGCAGTGTTAGCGTTCAGCTATTGTGAAGGCTCGCTTTGGCCCAGGGCAAACGAAGCGCCGGGGGAAATCTTAGCAGAGCCCGGCGCCTTTCCACGGTTCAAAGCCTGGAACTGCAGACTCTTTTGCAAAGAAGAGAGCGCCCAGGCAACAGCAGCCTGCACGTTTCTCAGTGAAAGGGAGAACGTCCTAACTTCATCCAGTCCTCTGAGTAAAGCAGGCAGAGGGAGAGAAACTTTCTTTCCTTCCTCTTTCCTGCAACGAATTCCTCCTTTGCTCTTGCAAACGCAAGGCTTCTTCTGAAAAACTACGTCGCGGTGCAGGGATCCTTCCAGAGGAGCAGCGGCATAGTTTTAGCTGTAAGGGCTTGGCAGAGCAGCCGGGGAGAAAAGGCCTCTTGCGATTCTCTTTTCTTTCTGCCTGAATGCGGTCAATTGGCACTTGCCAAAGCAAGGTTTCCCAGCACAAACTACAAAGCAGCAGCTCCCTCCTGGCAGAGGAAATCCCATGCAGTGTTGCCCTGGCGAGATAGTGTTGCTACAGCGAGGCCCAGGGAAAACAGACTGCCTAGAGAAATCCTAGCAAAGCCCTGTGTTTCCCCACAGGAATGTATGTCAGTTTCAGTTCTTTGTCAGCAACGGAGCTCAGAGGCAACGTCAGATTGTGTGTATCTCAGTGAGAGAAAGAACACTGTGACTTCCCCCGTTCCTCTGACGAAAGCGGTTAGAGGGAGAAAAGCGTCCTTTGCTTTCGCTTTCCCGCAGTGAGCTCGGCAGATCTGCCCTTCGCGAAGGGCCGTTTTCCCCCGGAGAACTGCCTCGCGGTAGCCCTGTTCTGGAAGTGGAACGAGTATGCAGTGTTAGCGTTCAGCTATTGTGAAGGCTCGCTTTGGCCCAGGGCAAACGAAGAGCCGGGGGAAATCTTAGCAGAGCCCGGCGCCTTTCCACGGTTCAAAGCCTGGAACTGCAGACTCTTTTGCAAAGAAGAGAGCGCCCAGGCAAATACTATCTCTCTATGTCTCAGTGAAAGGGAGAACGTCCTAACTTCATCCAGTCCTCTGAGTAAAGCAGGCAGAGGGAGAGAAACTTTCTTTCCTTCCTCTTTCCTGCAACGAATTCCTCCTTTGCTCTTGCAAACGCAAGACTTCTTCTGAAAAACTACGTCGCGGTGCAGGGATCCTTCCAGAGGAGCAACGGCATAGTTTTAGCTGTAAGGGCTTGGCAGAGCAGCCGGGGAGAAAAGGCCTCTTGCGATTCTCTTTTCTTTCTGCCTGAATGCGGTCAATTGGCACTTGCCAAAGCAAGGTTTCCCAGCACAAACTACAAAGCAGCAGCTCCCTCCTGGCAGAGGAAATCCCATGCAGTGTTGCCCTGGCGAGATAGTGTTGCTACAGCGAGGCCCAGGGAAAACAGACTGCCTAGAGAAATCCTAGCAAACTCCTGTGTTTCCCCACAGGAATGTATGTCAGTTTCAGTCCTTTGCCAGCAACGGAGCTCAGAGGCAACGTCAGATTGTGTGTATCTCAGTGAGAGAAAGAACACTGTGACTTCCCCCGTTCCTCTGACGAAAGCGGTTAGAGGGAGAAAAGCGTCCTTTGCTTTCGCTTTCCCGCAGTGAGCTCGGCAGATCTGCCCTTCGCGAAGGGCCGTTTTCCCCCGGAGAACTGCCTCGCGGTAGCCCTGTTCTGGAAGTGGAACGAGTATGCAGTGTTAGCGTTCAGCTATTGTGAAGGCTCGCTTTGGCCCAGGGCAAACGAAGCGCCGGGGGAAATCTTAGCAGAGCCCGGCGCCTTTCCACGGTTCAAAGCCTGGAACTGCAGACTCTTTTGCAAAGAAGAGAGCGCCCAGGCAACAGCAGCCTGCACGTTTCTCAGTGAAAGGGAGAACGTCCTAACTTCATCCAGTCCTCTGAGTAAAGCAGGCAGAGGGAGAGAAACTTTCTTTCCTTCCTCTTTCCTGCAACGAATTCCTCCTTTGCTCTTGCAAACGCAAGGCTTCTTCTGAAAAACTACGTCGCGGTGCAGGGATCCTTCCAGAGGAGCAGCGGCATAGTTTTAGCTGTAAGGGCTTGGCAGAGCAGCCGGGGAGAAAAGGCCTCTTGCGATTCTCTTTTCTTTCTGCCTGAATGCGGTCAATTGGCACTTGCCAAAGCAAGGTTTCCCAGCACAAACTACAAAGCAGCAGCTCCCTCCTGGCAGAGGAAATCCCATGCAGTGTTGCCCTGGCGAGATAGTGTTGCTACAGCGAGGCCCAGGGAAAACAGACTGCCTAGAGAAATCCTAGCAAACTCCTGTGTTTCCCCACAGGAATGTATGTCAGTTTCAGTCCTTTGCCAGCAACGGAGCTCAGAGGCAACGTCAGATTGTGTGTATCTCAGTGAGAGAAAGAACACTGTGACTTCCCCCGTTCCTCTGACGAAAGCGGTTAGAGGGAGAAAAGCGTCCTTTGCTTTCGCTTTCCCGCAGTGAGCTCGGCAGATCTGCCCTTCGCGAAGGGCCGTTTTCCCCCGGAGAACTGCCTCGCGGTAGCCCTGTTCTGGAAGTGGAACGAGTATGCAGTGTTAGCGTTCAGCTATTGTGAAGGCTCGCTTTGGCCCAGGGCAAACGAAGCGCCGGGGGAAATCTTAGCAGAGCCCGGCGCCTTTCCACGGTTCAAAGCCTGGAACTGCAGACTCTTTTGCAAAGAAGAGAGCGCCCAGGCAACAGCAGCCTGCACGTTTCTCAGTGAAAGGGAGAACGTCCTAACTTCATCCAGTCCTCTGAGTAAAGCAGGCAGAGGGAGAGAAACTTTCTTTCCTTCCTCTTTCCTGCAACGAATTCCTCCTTTGCTCTTGCAAACGCAAGGCTTCTTCTGAAAAACTACGTCGCGGTGCAGGGATCCTTCCAGAGGAGCAGCGGCATAGTTTTAGCTGTAAGGGCTTGGCAGAGCAGCCGGGGAGAAAAGGCCTCTTGCGATTCTCTTTTCTTTCTGCCTGAATGCGGTCAATTGGCACTTGCCAAAGCAAGGTTTCCCAGCACAAACTACAAAGCAGCAGCTCCCTCCTGGCAGAGGAAATCCCATGCAGTGTTGCCCTGGCGAGATAGTGTTGCTACAGCGAGGCCCAGGGAAAACAGACTGCCTAGAGAAATCCTAGCAAAGCCCTGTGTTTCCCCACAGGAATGTATGTCAGTTTCAGTTCTTTGTCAGCAACGGAGCTCAGAGGCAACGTCAGATTGTGTGTATCTCAGTGAGAGAAAGAACACTGTGACTTCCCCCGTTCCTCTGACGAAAGCGGTTAGAGGGAGAAAAGCGTCCTTTGCTTTCGCTTTCCCGCAGTGAGCTCGGCAGATCTGCCCTTCGCGAAGGGCCGTTTTCCCCCGGAGAACTGCCTCGCGGTAGCCCTGTTCTGGAAGTGGAACGAGTATGCAGTGTTAGCGTTCAGCTATTGTGAAGGCTCGCTTTGGCCCAGGGCAAACGAAGAGCCGGGGGAAATCTTAGCAGAGCCCGGCGCCTTTCCACGGTTCAAAGCCTGGAACTGCAGACTCTTTTGCAAAGAAGAGAGCGCCCAGGCAACAGCAGCCTGCACGTTTCTCAGTGAAAGGGAGAACGTCCTAACTTCATCCAGTCCTCTGAGTAAAGCAGGCAGAGGGAGAGAAACTTTCTTTCCTTCCTCTTTCCTGCAACGAATTCCTCCTTTGCTCTTGCAAACGCAAGACTTCTTCTGAAAAACTACGTCGCGGTGCAGGGATCCTTCCAGAGGAGCAACGGCATAGTTTTAGCTGTAAGGGCTTGGCAGAGCAGCCGGGGAGAAAAGGCCTCTTGCGATTCTCTTTTCTTTCTGCCTGAATGCGGTCAATTGGCACTTGCCAAAGCAAGGTTTCCCAGCACAAACTACAAAGCAGCAGCTCCCTCCTGGCAGAGGAAATCCCATGCAGTGTTGCCCTGGCGAGATAGTGTTGCTACAGCGAGGCCCAGGGAAAACAGACTGCCTAGAGAAATCCTAGCAAACTCCTGTGTTTCCCCACAGGAATGTATGTCAGTTTCAGTCCTTTGCCAGCAACGGAGCTCAGAGGCAACGTCAGATTGTGTGTATCTCAGTGAGAGAAAGAACACTGTGACTTCCCCCGTTCCTCTGACGAAAGCGGTTAGAGGGAGAAAAGCGTCCTTTGCTTTCGCTTTCCCGCAGTGAGCTCGGCAGATCTGCCCTTCGCGAAGGGCCGTTTTCCCCCGGAGAACTGCCTCGCGGTAGCCCTGTTCTGGAAGTGGAACGAGTATGCAGTGTTAGCGTTCAGCTATTGTGAAGGCTCGCTTTGGCCCAGGGCAAACGAAGCGCCGGGGGAAATCTTAGCAGAGCCCGGCGCCTTTCCACGGTTCAAAGCCTGGAACTGCAGACTCTTTTGCAAAGAAGAGAGCGCCCAGGCAACAGCAGCCTGCACGTTTCTCAGTGAAAGGGAGAACGTCCTAACTTCATCCAGTCCTCTGAGTAAAGCAGGCAGAGGGAGAGAAACTTTCTTTCCTTCCTCTTTCCTGCAACGAATTCCTCCTTTGCTCTTGCAAACGCAAGGCTTCTTCTGAAAAACTACGTCGCGGTGCAGGGATCCTTCCAGAGGAGCAGCGGCATAGTTTTAGCTGTAAGGGCTTGGCAGAGCAGCCGGGGAGAAAAGGCCTCTTGCGATTCTCTTTTCTTTCTGCCTGAATGCGGTCAATTGGCACTTGCCAAAGCAAGGTTTCCCAGCACAAACTACAAAGCAGCAGCTCCCTCCTGGCAGAGGAAATCCCATGCAGTGTTGCCCTGGCGAGATAGTGTTGCTACAGCGAGGCCCAGGGAAAACAGACTGCCTAGAGAAATCCTAGCAAAGCCCTGTGTTTCCCCACAGGAATGTATGTCAGTTTCAGTTCTTTGTCAGCAACGGAGCTCAGAGGCAACGTCAGATTGTGTGTATCTCAGTGAGAGAAAGAACACTGTGACTTCCCCCGTTCCTCTGACGAAAGCGGTTAGAGGGAGAAAAGCGTCCTTTGCTTTCGCTTTCCCGCAGTGAGCTCGGCAGATCTGCCCTTCGCGAAGGGCCGTTTTCCCCCGGAGAACTGCCTCGCGGTAGCCCTGTTCTGGAAGTGGAACGAGTATGCAGTGTTAGCGTTCAGCTATTGTGAAGGCTCGCTTTGGCCCAGGGCAAACGAAGAGCCGGGGGAAATCTTAGCAGAGCCCGGCGCCTTTCCACGGTTCAAAGCCTGGAACTGCAGACTCTTTTGCAAAGAAGAGAGCGCCCAGGCAACAGCAGCCTGCACGTTTCTCAGTGAAAGGGAGAACGTCCTAACTTCATCCAGTCCTCTGAGTAAAGCAGGCAGAGGGAGAGAAACTTTCTTTCCTTCCTCTTTCCTGCAACGAATTCCTCCTTTGCTCTTGCAAACGCAAGGCTTCTTCTGAAAAACTACGTCGCGGTGCAGGGATCCTTCCAGAGGAGCAACGGCATAGTTTTAGCTGTAAGGGCTTGGCAGAGCAGCCGGGGAGAAAAGGCCTCTTGCGATTCTCTTTTCTTTCTGCCTGAATGCGGTCAATTGGCACTTGCCAAAGCAAGGTTTCCCAGCACAAACTACAAAGCAGCAGCTCCCTCCTGGCAGAGGAAATCCCATGCAGTGTTGCCCTGGCGAGATAGTGTTGCTACAGCGAGGCCCAGGGAAAACAGACTGCCTAGAGAAATCCTAGCAAACTCCTGTGTTTCCCCACAGGAATGTATGTCAGTTTCAGTCCTTTGCCAGCAACGGAGCTCAGAGGCAACGTCAGATTGTGTGTATCTCAGTGAGAGAAAGAACACTGTGACTTCCCCCGTTCCTCTGACGAAAGCGGTTAGAGGGAGAAAAGCGTCCTTTGCTTTCGCTTTCCCGCAGTGAGCTCGGCAGATCTGCCCTTCGCGAAGGGCCGTTTTCCCCCGGAGAACTGCCTTGCGGTAGCCCTGTTCTGGAAGTGGAACGAGTATGCAGTGTTAGCGTTCAGCTATTGTGAAGGCTCGCTTTGGCCCAGGGCAAACGAAGCGCCGGGGGAAATCTTAGCAGAGCCCGGCGCCTTTCCACGGTTCAAAGCCTGGAACTGCAGACTCTTTTGCAAAGAAGAGAGCGCCCAGGCAACAGCAGCCTGCACGTTTCTCAGTGAAAGGGAGAACGTCCTAACTTCATCCAGTCCTCTGAGTAAAGCAGGCAGAGGGAGAGAAACTTTCTTTCCTTCCTCTTTCCTGCAACGAATTCCTCCTTTGCTCTTGCAAACGCAAGGCTTCTTCTGAAAAACTACGTCGCGGTGCAGGGATCCTTCCAGAGGAGCAGCGGCATAGTTTTAGCTGTAAGGGCTTGGCAGAGCAGCCGGGGAGAAAAGGCCTCTTGCGATTCTCTTTTCTTTCTGCCTGAATGCGGTCAATTGGCACTTGCCAAAGCAAGGTTTCCCAGCACAAACTACAAAGCAGCAGCTCCCTCCTGGCAGAGGAAATCCCATGCAGTGTTGCCCTGGCGAGATAGTGTTGCTACAGCGAGGCCCAGGGAAAACAGACTGCCTAGAGAAATCCTAGCAAAGCCCTGTGTTTCCCCACAGGAATGTATGTCAGTTTCAGTCCTTTGCCAGCAACGGAGCTCAGAGGCAACGTCAGATTGTGTGTATCTCAGTGAGAGAAAGAACACTGTGACTTCCCCCGTTCCTCTGACGAAAGCGGTTAGAGGGAGAAAAGCGTCCTTTGCTTTCGCTTTCCCGCAGTGAGCTCGGCAGATCTGCCCTTCGCGAAGGGCCGTTTTCCCCCGGAGAACTGCCTCGCGGTAGCCCTGTTCTGGAAGTGGAACGAGTATGCAGTGTTAGCGTTCAGCTATTGTGAAGGCTCGCTTTGGCCCAGGGCAAACGAAGCGCCGGGGGAAATCTTAGCAGAGCCCGGCGCCTTTCCACGGTTCAAAGCCTGGAACTGCAGACTCTTTTGCAAAGAAGAGAGCGCCCAGGCAACAGCAGCCTGCACGTTTCTCAGTGAAAGGGAGAACGTCCTAACTTCATCCAGTCCTCTGAGTAAAGCAGGCAGAGGGAGAGAAACTTTCTTTCCTTCCTCTTTCCTGCAACGAATTCCTCCTTTGCTCTTGCAAACGCAAGGCTTCTTCTGAAAAACTACGTCGCGGTGCAGGGATCCTTCCAGAGGAGCAACGGCATAGTTTTAGCTGGAAGGGCTTGGCAGAGCAGCCGGGGAGAAAAGGCCTCTTGCGATTCTCTTTTCTTTCTGCCTGAATGCGGTCAATTGGCACTTGCCAAAGCAAGGTTTCCCAGCACAAACTACAAAGCAGCAGCTCCCTCCTGGCAGAGGAAATCCCATGCAGTGTTGCCCTGGCGAGATAGTGTTGCTACAGCGAGGCCCAGGGAAAACAGACTGCCTAGAGAAATCCTAGCAAAGCCCTGTGTTTCCCCACAGGAATGCATGTCAGTTTCAGTTCTTTGCCAGCAACGGAGCTCAGAAGCAACGTCAGATTGTGTGTATCTCAGTGAGAGAAAGAACACTGTGACTTCCCCCGTTCCTCTGACGAAAGCGGTTAGAGGGAGAAAAGCGTCCTTTGCTTTCGCTTTCCCGCAGTGAGCTCGGCAGATCTGCCCTTCGCGAAGGGCCGTTTTCCCCCGGAGAACTGCCTCGCGGTAGCCCTGTTCTGGAAGTGGAACGAGTATGCAGTGTTAGCGTTCAGCTATTGTGAAGGCTCGCTTTGGCCCAGGGCAAACGAAGAGCCGGGGGAAATCTTAGCAGAGCCCGGTGCCTTTCCACGGTTCAAAGCGTGGAACTGCAGACTCTTTTGCAAAGAAGAGAGCGCCCAGGCAACAGCAGCCTGCACGTTTCTCAGTGAAAGGGAGAACGTCCTAACTTCATCCAGTCCTCTGAGTAAAGCAGGCAGAGGGAGAGAAACTTTCTTTCCTTCCTCTTTCCTGCAACGAATTCCTCCTTTGCTCTTGCAAACGCAAGGCTTCTTCTGAAAAACTACGTCGCGGTGCAGGGATCCTTCCAGAGGAGCAACGGCATAGTTTTAGCTGTAAGGGCTTGGCAGAGCAGCCGGGGAGAAAAGGCCTCTTGCGATTCTCTTTTCTTTCTGCCTGAATGCGGTCAATTGGCACTTGCCAAAGCAAGGTTTCCCAGCACAAACTACAAAGCAGCAGCTCCCTCCTGGCAGAGGAAATCCCATGCAGTGTTGCCCTGGCGAGATAGTGTTGCTACAGCGAGGCCCAGGGAAAACAGACTGCCTAGAGAAATCCTAGCAAAGCCCTGTGTTTCCCCACAGGAATGTATGTCAGTTTCAGTCCTTTGCCAGCAACGGAGCTCAGAGGCAACGTCAGATTGTGTGTATCTCAGTGAGAGAAAGAACACTGTGACTTCCCCCGTTCCTCTGACGAAAGCGGTTAGAGGGAGAAAAGCGTCCTTTGCTTTCGCTTTCCCGCAGTGAGCTCGGCAGATCTGCCCTTCGCGAAGGGCCGTTTTCCCCCGGAGAACTGCCTCGCGGTAGCCCTGTTCTGGAAGTGGAACGAGTATGCAGTGTTAGCGTTCAGCTATTGTGAAGGCTCGCTTTGGCCCAGGGCAAACGAAGCGCCGGGGGAAATCTTAGCAGAGCCCGGCGCCTTTCCACGGTTCAAAGCCTGGAACTGCAGACTCTTTTGCAAAGAAGAGAGCGCCCAGGCAACAGCAGCCTGCACGTTTCTCAGTGAAAGGGAGAACGTCCTAACTTCATCCAGTCCTCTGAGTAAAGCAGGCAGAGGGAGAGAAACTTTCTTTCCTTCCTCTTTCCTGCAACGAATTCCTCCTTTGCTCTTGCAAACGCAAGACTTCTTCTGAAAAACTACGTCGCGGTGCAGGGATCCTTCCAGAGGAGCAACGGCATAGTTTTAGCTGTAAGGGCTTGGCAGAGCAGCCGGGGAGAAAAGGCCTCTTGCGATTCTCTTTTCTTTCTGCCTGAATGCGGTCAATTGGCACTTGCCAAAGCAAGGTTTCCCAGCACAAACTACAAAGCAGCAGCTCCCTCCTGGCAGAGGAAATCCCATGCAGTGTTGCCCTGGCGAGATAGTGTTGCTACAGCGAGGCCCAGGGAAAACAGACTGCCTAGAGAAATCCTAGCAAACTCCTGTGTTTCCCCACAGGAATGTATGTCAGTTTCAGTTCTTTGCCAGCAACGGAGCTCAGAGGCAACGTCAGATTGTGTGTATCTCAGTGAGAGAAAGAACACTGTGACTTCCCCCGTTCCTCTGACGAAAGCGGTTAGAGGGAGAAAAGCGTCCTTTGCTTTCGCTTTCCCGCAGTGAGCTCGGCAGATCTGCCCTTCGCGAAGGGCCGTTTTCCCCCGGAGAACTGCCTCGCGGTAGCCCTGTTCTGGAAGTGGAACGAGTATGCAGTGTTAGCGTTCAGCTATTGTGAAGGCTCGCTTTGGCCCAGGGCAAACGAAGCGCCGGGGGAAATCTTAGCAGAGCCCGGCGCCTTTCCACGGTTGAAAGCCTGGAACTGCAGACTCTTTTGCAAAGAAGAGAGCGCCCAGGCAACAGCAGCCTGCACGTTTCTCAGTGAAAGGGAGAACGTCCTAACTTCATCCAGTCCTCTGAGTAAAGCAGGCAGAGGGAGAGAAACTTTCTTTCCTTCCTCTTTCCTGCAACGAATTCCTCCTTTGCTCTTGCAAACGCAAGGCTTCTTCTGAAAAACTACGTCGCGGTGCAGGGATCCTTCCAGAGGAGCAACGGCATAGTTTTAGCTGTAAGGGCTTGGCAGAGCAGCCGGGGAGAAAAGGCCTCTTGCGACTCACTTTTCTTTCTGCCTTAATGCGGTCTATTGACACTTGCCAAAGCAAGGTTTCCCAGCACAAACTACAAAGCAGCAGCTCCCTCCTGGCAGAGGAAATCCCATGCAGTGTTGCCCTGGCGAGATAGTGTTGCTACAGCGAGGCCCAGGGAAAACAGACTGCCTAGAGAAATCCTAGCAAAGCCCTGTGTTTCCCCACAGGAATGTATGTCAGTTTCAGTTCTTTGCCAGCAACGGAGCTCAGAAGCAACGTCAGATTGCGTGTATCTCAGTGAGAGAAAGAACACTGTGACTTCCCCCGTTCCTCTGACGAAAGCGGTTAGAGGGAGAAAAGCGTCCTTTGCTTTCGCTTTCCCGCAGTGAGCTCGGCAGATCTGCCCTTCGCGAAGGGCCGTTTTCCCCCGGAGAACTGCCTCGCGGTAGCCCTGTTCTGGAAGTGGAACGAGTATGCAGTGTTAGCGTTCAGCTATTGTGAAGGCTCGCTTTGGCCCAGGGCAAACGAAGAGCCGGGGGAAATCTTAGCAGAGCCCGGCGCCTTTCCACGGTTCAAAGCCTGGAACTGCAGACTCTTTTGCAAAGAAGAGAGCGCCCAGGCAACAGCAGCCTGCACGTTTCTCAGTGAAAGGGAGAACGTCCTAACTTCATCCAGTCCTCTGAGTAAAGCAGGCAGAGGGAGAGAAACTTTCTTTCCTTCCTCTTTCCTGCAACGAATTCCTCCTTTGCTCTTGCAAACGCAAGGCTTCTTCTGAAAAACTACGTCGCGGTGCAGGGATCCTTCCAGAGGAGCAGCGGCATAGTTTTAGCTGTAAGGGCTTGGCAGAGCAGCCGGGGAGAAAAGGCCTCTTGCGATTCTCTTTTCTTTCTGCCTGAATGCGGTCAATTGGCACTTGCCAAAGCAAGGTTTCCCAGCACAAACTACAAAGCAGCAGCTCCCTCCTGGCAGAGGAAATCCCATGCAGTGTTGCCCTGGCGAGATAGTGTTGCTACAGCGAGGCCCAGGGAAAACAGACTGCCTAGAGAAATCCTAGCAAAGCCCTGTGTTTCCCCACAGGAATGTATGTCAGTTTCAGTTCTTTGCCAGCAACGGAGCTCAGAGGCAACGTCAGATTGTGTGTATCTCAGTGAGAGAAAGAAGACTGTTACTTCCCCCGTTCCTCTGACGAAAGCGGTTAGAGGGAGAAAAGCGTCCTTTGCTTTCGCTTTCCCGCAGTGAGCTCGGCAGATCTGCCCTTCGCGAAGGGCCGTTTTCCCCCGGAGAACTGCCTCGCGGTAGCCCTGTTCTGGAAGTGGAACGAGTATGCAGTGTTAGCGTTCAGCTATTGTGAAGGCTCGCTTTGGCCCAGGGCAAACGAAGAGCCGGGGGAAATCTTAGCAGAGCCCGGCGCCTTTCCACGGTTCAAAGCCTGGAACTGCAGACTCTTTTGCAAAGAAGAGAGCGCCCAGGCAACAGCAGCCTGCACGTTTCTCAGTGAAAGGGAGAACGTCCTAACTTCATCCAGTCCTCTGAGTAAAGCAGGCAGAGGGAGAGAAACTTTCTTTCCTTCCTCTTTCCTGCAACGAATTCCTCCTTTGCTCTTGCAAACGCAAGGCTTCTTCTGAAAAACTACGTCGCGGTGCAGGGATCCTTCCAGAGGAGCAACGGCATAGTTTTAGCTGTAAGGGCTTGGCAGAGCAGCCGGGGAGAAAAGGCCTCTTGCGACTCACTTTTCTTTCTGCCTTAATGCGGTCTATTGACACTTGCCAAAGCAAGGTTTCCCAGCACAAACTACAAAGCAGCAGCTCCCTCCTGGCAGAGGAAATCCCATGCAGTGTTGCCCTGGCGAGATAGTGTTGCTACAGCGAGGCCCAGGGAAAACAGACTGCCTAGAGAAATCCTAGCAAAGCCCTGTGTTTCCCCACAGGAATGTATGTCAGTTTCAGTTCTTTGCCAGCAACGGAGCTCAGAAGCAACGTCAGATTGCGTGTATCTCAGTGAGAGAAAGAACACTGTGACTTCCCCCGTTCCTCTGACGAAAGCGGTTAGAGGGAGAAAAGCGTCCTTTGCTTTCGCTTTCCCGCAGTGAGCTCGGCAGATCTGCCCTTCGCGAAGGGCCGTTTTCCCCCGGAGAACTGCCTCGCGGTAGCCCTGTTCTGGAAGTGGAACGAGTATGCAGTGTTAGCGTTCAGCTATTGTGAAGGCTCGCTTTGGCCCAGGGCAAACGAAGAGCCGGGGGAAATCTTAGCAGAGCCCGGCGCCTTTCCACGGTTCAAAGCCTGGAACTGCAGACTCTTTTGCAAAGAAGAGAGCGCCCAGGCAACAGCAGCCTGCACGTTTCTCAGTGAAAGGGAGAACGTCCTAACTTCATCCAGTCCTCTGAGTAAAGCAGGCAGAGGGAGAGAAACTTTCTTTCCTTCCTCTTTCCTGCAACGAATTCCTCCTTTGCTCTTGCAAACGCAAGGCTTCTTCTGAAAAACTACGTCGCGGTGCAGGGATCCTTCCAGAGGAGCAACGGCATAGTTTTAGCTGTAAGGGCTTGGCAGAGCAGCCGGGGAGAAAAGGCCTCTTGCGATTCTCTTTTCTTTCTGCCTGAATGCGGTCAATTGGCACTTGCCAAAGCAAGGTTTCCCAGCACAAACTACAAAGCAGCAGCTCCCTCCTGGCAGAGGAAATCCCATGCAGTGTTGCCCTGGCGAGATAGTGTTGCTACAGCGAGGCCCAGGGAAAACAGACTGCCTAGAGAAATCCTAGCAAAGCCCTGTGTTTCCCCACAGGAATGCATGTCAGTTTCAGTTCTTTGCCAGCAACGGAGCTCAGAGGCAACGTCAGATTGTGTGTATCTCAGTGAGAGAAAGAACACTGTGACTTCCCCCGTTCCTCTGACGAAAGCGGTTAGAGGGAGAAAAGCGTCCTTTGCTTTCGCTTTCCCGCAGTGAGCTCGGCAGATCTGCCCTTCGCGAAGGGCCGTTTTCCCCCGGAGAACTGCCTCGCGGTAGCCCTGTTCTGGAAGTGGAACGAGTATGCAGTGTTAGCGTTCAGCTATTGTGAAGGCTCGCTTTGGCCCAGGGCAAACGAAGCGCCGGGGGAAATCTTAGCAGAGCCCGGCGCCTTTCCACGGTTCAAAGCCTGGAACTGCAGACTCTTTTGCAAAGAAGAGAGCGCCCAGGCAACAGCAGCCTGCACGTTTCTCAGTGAAAGGGAGAACGTCCTAACTTCATCCAGTCCTCTGAGTAAAGCAGGCAGAGGGAGAGAAACTTTCTTTCCTTCCTCTTTCCTGCAACGAATTCCTCCTTTGCTCTTGCAAACGCAAGGCTTCTTCTGAAAAACTACGTCGCGGTGCAGGGATCCTTCCAGAGGAGCAGCGGCATAGTTTTAGCTGTAAGGGCTTGGCAGAGCAGCCGGGGAGAAAAGGCCTCTTGCGATTCTCTTTTCTTTCTGCCTGAATGCGGTCAATTGGCACTTGCCAAAGCAAGGTTTCCCAGCACAAACTACAAAGCAGCAGCTCCCTCCTGGCAGAGGAAATCCCATGCAGTGTTGCCCTGGCGAGATAGTGTTGCTACAGCGAGGCCCAGGGAAAACAGACTGCCTAGAGAAATCCTAGCAAAGCCCTGTGTTTCCCCACAGGAATGTATGTCAGTTTCAGTTCTTTGCCAGCAACGGAGCTCAGAAGCAACGTCAGACTGTGTGTATCTCAGTGAGAGAAAGAACACTGTGACTTCCCCCGTTCCTCTGACGAAAGCGGTTAGAGGGAGAAAAGCGTCCTTTGCTTTCGCTTTCCCGCAGTGAGCTCGGCAGATCTGCCCTTCGCGAAGGGCCGTTTTCCCCCGGAGAACTGCCTCGCGGTAGCCCTGTTCTGGAAGTGGAACGAGTATGCAGTGTTAGCGTTCAGCTATTGTGAAGGCTCGCTTTGGCCCAGGGCAAACGAAGCGCCGGGGGAAATCTTAGCAGAGCCCGGCGCCTTTCCACGGTTCAAAGCCTGGAACTGCAGACTCTTTTGCAAAGAAGAGAGCGCCCAGGCAACAGCAGCCTGCACGTTTCTCAGTGAAAGGGAGAACGTCCTAACTTCATCCAGTCCTCTGAGTAAAGCAGGCAGAGGGAGAGAAACTTTCTTTCCTTCCTCTTTCCTGCAACGAATTCCTCCTTTGCTCTTGCAAACGCAAGACTTCTTCTGAAAAACTACGTCGCGGTGCAGGGATCCTTCCAGAGGAGCAACGGCATAGTTTTAGCTGTAAGGGCTTGGCAGAGCAGCCGGGGAGAAAAGGCCTCTTGCGATTCTCTTTTCTTTCTGCCTGAATGCGGTCAATTGGCACTTGCCAAAGCAAGGTTTCCCAGCACAAACTACAAAGCAGCAGCTCCCTCCTGGCAGAGGAAATCCCATGCAGTGTTGCCCTGGCGAGATAGTGTTGCTACAGCGAGGCCCAGGGAAAACAGACTGCCTAGAGAAATCCTAGCAAAGCCCTGTGTTTCCCCACAGGAATGTATGTCAGTTTCAGTTCTTTGCCAGCAACGGAGCTCAGAGGCAACGTCAGATTGTGTGTATCTCAGTGAGAGAAAGAACACTGTGACTTCCCCCGTTCCTCTGACGAAAGCGGTTAGAGGGAGAAAAGCGTCCTTTGCTTTCGCTTTCCCGCAGTGAGCTCGGCAGATCTGCCCTTCGCGAAGGGCCGTTTTCCCCCGGAGAACTGCCTCGCGGTAGCCCTGTTCTGGAAGTGGAACGAGTATGCAGTGTTAGCGTTCAGCTATTGTGAAGGCTCGCTTTGGCCCAGGGCAAACGAAGCGCCGGGGGAAATCTTAGCAGAGCCCGGCGCCTTTCCACGGTTCAAAGCCTGGAACTGCAGACTCTTTTGCAAAGAAGAGAGCGCCCAGGCAACAGCAGCCTGCACGTTTCTCAGTGAAAGGGAGAACGTCCTAACTTCATCCAGTCCTCTGAGTAAAGCAGGCAGAGGGAGAGAAACTTTCTTTCCTTCCTCTTTCCTGCAACGAATTCCTCCTTTGCTCTTGCAAACGCAAGGCTTCTTCTGAAAAACTACGTCGCGGTGCAGGGATCCTTCCAGAGGAGCAGCGGCATAGTTTTAGCTGTAAGGGCTTGGCAGAGCAGCCGGGGAGAAAAGGCCTCTTGCGATTCTCTTTTCTTTCTGCCTGAATGCGGTCAATTGGCACTTGCCAAAGCAAGGTTTCCCAGCACAAACTACAAAGCAGCAGCTCCCTCCTGGCAGAGGAAATCCCATGCAGTGTTGCCCTGGCGAGATAGTGTTGCTACAGCGAGGCCCAGGGAAAACAGACTGCCTAGAGAAATCCTAGCAAAGCCCTGTGTTTCCCCACAGGAATGTATGTCAGTTTCAGTTCTTTGCCAGCAACGGAGCTCAGAAGCAACGTCAGATTGTGTGTATCTCAGTGAGAGAAAGAACACTGTGACTTCCCCCGTTCCTCTGACGAAAGCGGTTAGAGGGAGAAAAGCGTCCTTTGCTTTCGCTTTCCCGCAGTGAGCTCGGCAGATCTGCCCTTCGCGAAGGGCCGTTTTCCCCCGGAGAACTGCCTCGCGGTAGCCCTGTTCTGGAAGTGGAACGAGTATGCAGTGTTAGCGTTCAGCTATTGTGAAGGCTCGCTTTGGCCCAGGGCAAACGAAGCGCCGGGGGAAATCTTAGCAGAGCCCGGCGCCTTTCCACGGTTCAAAGCCTGGAACTGCAGACTCTTTTGCAAAGAAGAGAGCGCCCAGGCAACAGCAGCCTGCACGTTTCTCAGTGAAAGGGAGAACGTCCTAACTTCATCCAGTCCTCTGAGTAAAGCAGGCAGAGGGAGAGAAACTTTCTTTCCTTCCTCTTTCCTGCAACGAATTCCTCCTTTGCTCTTGCAAACGCAAGGCTTCTTCTGAAAAACTACGTCGCGGTGCAGGGATACTTCCAGAGGAGCAACGGCATAGTTTTAGCTGTAAGGGCTTGGCAGAGCAGCCGGGGAGAAAAGGCCTCTTGCGATTCTCTTTTCTTTCTGCCTGAATGCGGTCAATTGGCACTTGCCAAAGCAAGGTTTCCCAGCACAAACTACAAAGCAGCAGCTCCCTCCTGGCAGAGGAAATCCCATGCAGTGTTGCCCTGGCGAGATAGTGTTGCTACAGCGAGGCCCAGGGAAAACAGACTGCCTAGAGAAATCCTAGCAAAGCCCTGTGTTTCCCCACAGGAATGTATGTCAGTTTCAGTCCTTTGCCAGCAACGGAGCTCAGAGGCAACGTCAGATTGTGTGTATCTCAGTGAGAGAAAGAACACTGTGACTTCCCCCGTTCCTCTGACGAAAGCGGTTAGAGGGAGAAAAGCGTCCTTTGCTTTCGCTTTCCCGCAGTGAGCTCGGCAGATCTGCCCTTCGCGAAGGGCCGTTTTCCCCCGGAGAACTGCCTCGCGGTAGCCCTGTTCTGGAAGTGGAACGAGTATGCAGTGTTAGCGTTCAGCTATTGTGAAGGCTCGCTTTGGCCCAGGGCAAACGAAGCGCCGGGGGAAATCTTAGCAGAGCCCGGCGCCTTTCCACGGTTCAAAGCCTGGAACTGCAGACTCTTTTGCAAAGAAGAGAGCGCCCAGGCAACAGCAGCCTGCACGTTTCTCAGTGAAAGGGAGAACGTCCTAACTTCATCCAGTCCTCTGAGTAAAGCAGGCAGAGGGAGAGAAACTTTCTTTCCTTCCTCTTTCCTGCAACGAATTCCTCCTTTGCTCTTGCAAACGCAAGGCTTCTTCTGAAAAACTACGTCGCGGTGCAGGGATCTTTCCAGAGGAGCAGCGGCATAGTTTTAGCTGTAAGGGCTTGGCAGAGCAGCCGGGGAGAAAAGGCCTCTTGCGATTCTCTTTTCTTTCTGCCTGAATGCGGTCAATTGGCACTTGCCAAAGCAAGGTTTCCCAGCACAAACTACAAAGCAGCAGCTCCCTCCTGGCAGAGGAAATCCCATGCAGTGTTGCCCTGGCGAGATAGTGTTGCTACAGCGAGGCCCAGGGAAAACAGACTGCCTAGAGAAATCCTAGCAAAGCCCTGTGTTTCCCCACAGGAATGTATGTCAGTTTCAGTTCTTTGCCAGCAACGGAGCTCAGAAGCAACGTCAGATTGTGTGTATCTCAGTGAGAGAAAGAACACTGTGACTTCCCCCGTTCCTCTGACGAAAGCGGTTAGAGGGAGAAAAGCGTCCTTTGCTTTCGCTTTCCCGCAGTGAGCTCGGCAGATCTGCCCTTCGCGAAGGGCCGTTTTCCCCCGGAGAACTGCCTCGCGGTAGCCCTGTTCTGGAAGTGGAACGAGTATGCAGTGTTAGCGTTCAGCTATTGTGAAGGCTCGCTTTAGCCCAGGGCAAACGAAGAGCCGGGGGAAATCTTAGCAGAGCCCGGAGCCTTTCCACGGTTCAAAGCCTGGAACTGCAGACTCTTTTGCAAAGAAGAGAGCGCCCAGGCAACAGCAGCCTGCACGTTTCTCAGTGAAAGGGAGAACGTCCTAACTTCATCCAGTCCTCTGAGTAAAGCAGGCAGAGGGAGAGAAACTTTCTTTCCTTCCTCTTTCCTGCAACGAATTCCTCCTTTGCTCTTGCAAACGCAAGGCTTCTTCTGAAAAACTACGTCGCGGTGCAGGGATCCTTCCAGAGGAGCAACGGCATAGTTTTAGCTGTAAGGGCTTGGCAGAGCAGCCGGGGAGAAAAGGCCTCTTGCGATTCTCTTTTCTTTCTGCCTGAATGCGGTCAATTGGCACTTGCCAAAGCAAGGTTTCCCAGCACAAACTACAAAGCAGCAGCTCCCTCCTGGCAGAGGAAATCCCATGCAGTGTTGCCCTGGCGAGATAGTGTTGCTACAGCGAGGCCCAGGGAAAACAGACTGCCTAGAGAAATCCTAGCAAAGCCCTGTGTTTCCCCACAGGAATGTATGTCAGTTTCAGTTCTTTGCCCGCAACGGAGCTCAGAAGCAACGTCAGATTGTGTGTATCTCAGTGATAGAAAGAACACTGTGACTTCCCCCGTTCCTCTGACGAAAGCGGTTAGAGGGAGAAAAGCGTCCTTTGCTTTCGCTTTCCCGCAGTGAGCTCGGCAGATCTGCCCTTCGCGAAGGGCCGTTTTCCCCCGGAGAACTGCCTCGCGGTAGCCCTGTTCTGGAAGTGGAACGAGTATGCAGTGTTAGCGTTCAGCTATTGTGAAGGCTCGCTTTGGCCCAGGGCAAACGAAGCGCCGGGGGAAATCTTAGCAGAGCCCGGCGCCTTTCCACGGTTCAAAGCCTGGAACTGCAGACTCTTTTGCAAAGAAGAGAGCGCCCAGGCAACAGCAGCCTGCACGTTTCTCAGTGAAAGGGAGAACGTCCTAACTTCATCCAGTCCTCTGAGTAAAGCAGGCAGAGGGAGAGAAACTTTCTTTCCTTCCTCTTTCCTGCAACGAATTCCTCCTTTGCTCTTGCAAACGCAAGGCTTCTTCTGAAAAACTACGTCGCGGTGCAGGGATCCTTCCAGAGGAGCAACGGCATAGTTTTAGCTGTAAGGGCTTGGCAGAGCAGCCGGGGAGAAAAGGCCTCTTGCGATTCTCTTTTCTTTCTGCCTGAATGCGGTCAATTGGCACTTGCCAAAGCAAGGTTTCCCAGCACAAACTACAAAGCAGCAGCTCCCTCCTGGCAGAGGAAATCCCATGCAGTGTTGCCCTGGCGAGATAGTGTTGCTACAGCGAGGCCCAGGGAAAACAGACTGCCTAGAGAAATCCTAGCAAAGCCCTGTGTTTCCCCACAGGAATGTATGTCAGTTTCAGTCCTTTGCCAGCAACGGAGCTCAGAGGCAACGTCAGATTGTGTGTATCTCAGTGAGAGAAAGAACACTGTGACTTCCCCCGTTCCTCTGACGAAAGCGGTTAGAGGGAGAAAAGCGTCCTTTGCTTTCGCTTTCCCGCAGTGAGCTCGGCAGATCTGCCCTTCGCGAAGGGCCGTTTTCCCCCGGAGAACTGCCTCGCGGTAGCCCTGTTCTGGAAGTGGAACGAGTATGCAGTGTTAGCGTTCAGCTATTGTGAAGGCTCGCTTTGGCCCAGGGCAAACGAAGAGCCGGGGGAAATCTTAGCAGAGCCCGGCGCCTTTCCACGGTTCAAAGCCTGGAACTGCAGACTCTTTTGCAAAGAAGAGAGCGCCCAGGCAACAGCAGCCTGCACGTTTCTCAGTGAAAGGGAGAACGTCCTAACTTCATCCAGTCCTCTGAGTAAAGCAGGCAGAGGGAGAGAAACTTTCTTTCCTTCCTCTTTCCTGCAACGAATTCCTCCTTTGCTCTTGCAAACCCAAGGCTTCTTCTGAAAAACTACGTTGCGGTGCAGGGATCCTTCCAGAGGAGCAACGGCATAGTTTTAGCTGTAAGGGCTTGGCAGAGCAGCCGGGGAGAAAAGGCCTCTTGCGATTCTCTTTTCTTTCTGCCTGAATGCGGTCAATTGGCACTTGCCAAAGCAAGGTTTCCCAGCACAAACTACAAAGCAGCAGCTCCCTCCTGGCAGAGGAAATCCCATGCAGTGTTGCCCTGGCGAGATAGTGTTGCTACAGCGAGGCCCAGGGAAAACAGACTGCCTAGAGAAATCCTAGCAAAGCCCTGTGTTTCCCCACAGGAATGTATGTCAGTTTCAGTCCTTTGCCAGCAACGGAGCTCAGAGGTAACGTCAGATTGTGTGTATCTCAGTGAGAGAAAGAACACTGTGACTTCCCCCGTTCCTCTGACGAAAGCGGTTAGAGGGAGAAAAGCGTCCTTTGCTTTCGCTTTCCCGCAGTGAGCTCGGCAGATCTGCCCTTCGCGAAGGGCCGTTTTCCCCCGGAGAACTGCCTCGCGGTAGCCCTGTTCTGGAAGTGGAACGAGTATGCAGTGTTAGCGTTCAGCTATTGTGAAGGCTCGCTTTGGCCCAGGGCAAACGAAGCGCCGGGGGAAATCTTAGCAGAGCCCGGCGCCTTTCCACGGTTCAAAGCCTGGAACTGCAGACTCTTTTGCAAAGAAGAGAGCGCCCAGGCAACAGCAGCCTGCACGTTTCTCAGTGAAAGGGAGAACGTCCTAACTTCATCCAGTCCTCTGAGTAAAGCAGGCAGAGGGAGAGAAACTTTCTTTCCTTCCTCTTTCCTGCAACGAATTCCTCCTTTGCTCTTGCAAACGCAAGGCTTCTTCTGAAAAACTACGTCGCGGTGCAGGGATCTTTCCAGAGGAGCAGCGGCATAGTTTTAGCTGTAAGGGCTTGGCAGAGCAGCCGGGGAGAAAAGGCCTCTTGCGATTCTCTTTTCTTTCTGCCTGAATGCGGTCAATTGGCACTTGCCAAAGCAAGGTTTCCCAGCACAAACTACAAAGCAGCAGCTCCCTCCTGGCAGAGGAAATCCCATGCAGTGTTGCCCTGGCGAGATAGTGTTGCTACAGCGAGGCCCAGGGAAAACAGACTGCCTAGAGAAATCCTAGCAAAGCCCTGTGTTTCCCCACAGGAATGTATGTCAGTTTCAGTTCTTTGCCAGCAACGGAGCTCAGAAGCAACGTCAGATTGTGTGTATCTCAGTGAGAGAAAGAACACTGTGACTTCCCCCGTTCCTCTGACGAAAGCGGTTAGAGGGAGAAAAGCGTCCTTTGCTTTCGCTTTCCCGCAGTGAGCTCGGCAGATCTGCCCTTCGCGAAGGGCCGTTTTCCCCCGGAGAACTGCCTCGCGGTAGCCCTGTTCTGGAAGTGGAACGAGTATGCAGTGTTAGCGTTCAGCTATTGTGAAGGCTCGCTTTAGCCCAGGGCAAACGAGGAGCCGGGGGAAATCTTAGCAGAGCCCGGAGCCTTTCCACGGTTCAAAGCCTGGAACTGCAGACTCTTTTGCAAAGAAGAGAGCGCCCAGGCAACAGCAGCCTGCACGTTTCTCAGTGAAAGGGAGAACGTCCTAACTTCATCCAGTCCTCTGAGTAAAGCAGGCAGAGGGAGAGAAACTTTCTTTCCTTCCTCTTTCCTGCAACGAATTCCTCCTTTGCTCTTGCAAACGCAAGGCTTCTTCTGAAAAACTACGTTGCGGTGCAGGGATCCTTCCAGAGGAGCAACGGCATAGTTTTAGCTGTAAGGGCTTGGCAGAGCAGCCGGGGAGAAAAGGCCTCTTGCGATTCTCTTTTCTTTCTGCCTGAATGCGGTCAATTGGCACTTGCCAAAGCAAGGTTTCCCAGCACAAACTACAAAGCAGCAGCTCCCTCCTGGCAGAGGAAATCCCATGCAGTGTTGCCCTGGCGAGATAGTGTTGCTACAGCGAGGCCCAGGGAAAACAGACTGCCTAGAGAAATCCTAGCAAAGCCCTGTGTTTCCCCACAGGAATGTATGTCAGTTTCAGTCCTTTGCCAGCAACGGAGCTCAGAGGCAACGTCAGATTGTGTGTATCTCAGTGAGAGAAAGAACACTGTGACTTCCCCCGTTCCTCTGACGAAAGCGGTTAGAGGGAGAAAAGCGTCCTTTGCTTTCGCTTTCCCGCAGTGAGCTCGGCAGATCTGCCCTTCGCGAAGGGCCGTTTTCCCCCGGAGAACTGCCTCGCGGTAGCCCTGTTCTGGAAGTGGAACGAGTATGCAGTGTTAGCGTTCAGCTATTGTGAAGGCTCGCTTTGGCCCAGGGCAAACGAAGAGCCGGGGGAAATCTTAGCAGAGCCCGGCGCCTTTCCACGGTTCAAAGCCTGGAACTGCAGACTCTTTTGCAAAGAAGAGAGCGCCCAGGCAACAGCAGCCTGCACGTTTCTCAGTGAAAGGGAGAACGTCCTAACTTCATCCAGTCCTCTGAGTAAAGCAGGCAGAGGGAGAGAAACTTTCTTTCCTTCCTCTTTCCTGCAACGAATTCCTCCTTTGCTCTTGCAAACGCAAGGCTTCTTCTGAAAAACTACGTCGCGGTGCAGGGATCCTTCCAGAGGAGCAACGGCATAGTTTTAGCTGTAAGGGCTTGGCAGAGCAGCCGGGGAGAAAAGGCCTCTTGCGATTCTCTTTTCTTTCTGCCTGAATGCGGTCAATTGGCACTTGCCAAAGCAAGGTTTCCCAGCACAAACTACAAAGCAGCAGCTCCCTCCTGGCAGAGGAAATCCCATGCAGTGTTGCCCTGGCGAGATAGTGTTGCTACAGCGAGGCCCAGGGAAAACAGACTGCCTAGAGAAATCCTAGCAAAGCCCTGTGTTTCCCCACAGGAATGCATGTCAGTTTCAGTTCTTTGCCAGCAACGGAGCTCAGAGGCAACGTCAGATTGTGTGTATCTCAGTGAGAGAAAGAACACTGTGACTTCCCCCGTTCCTCTGACGAAAGCGGTTAGAGGGAGAAAAGCGTCCTTTGCTTTCGCTTTCCCGCAGTGAGCTCGGCAGATCTGCCCTTCGCGAAGGGCCGTTTTCCCCCGGAGAACTGCCTCGCGGTAGCCCTGTTCTGGAAGTGGAACGAGTATGCAGTGTTAGCGTTCAGCTATTGTGAAGGCTCGCTTTGGCCCAGGGCAAACGAAGCGCCGGGGGAAATCTTAGCAGAGCCCGGCGCCTTTCCACGGTTCAAAGCCTGGAACTGCAGACTCTTTTGCAAAGAAGAGAGCGCCCAGGCAACAGCAGCCTGCACGTTTCTCAGTGAAAGGGAGAACGTCCTAACTTCATCCAGTCCTCTGAGTAAAGCAGGCAGAGGGAGAGAAACTTTCTTTCCTTCCTCTTTCCTGCAACGAATTCCTCCTTTGCTCTTGCAAACGCAAGGCTTCTTCTGAAAAACTACGTCGCGGTGCAGGGATCCTTCCAGAGGAGCAGCGGCATAGTTTTAGCTGTAAGGGCTTGGCAGAGCAGCCGGGGAGAAAAGGCCTCTTGCGATTCTCTTTTCTTTCTGCCTGAATGCGGTCAATTGGCACTTGCCAAAGCAAGGTTTCCCAGCACAAACTACAAAGCAGCAGCTCCCTCCTGGCAGAGGAAATCCCATGCAGTGTTGCCCTGGCGAGATAGTGTTGCTACAGCGAGGCCCAGGGAAAACAGACTGCCTAGAGAAATCCTAGCAAAGCCCTGTGTTTCCCCACAGGAATGTATGTCAGTTTCAGTTCTTTGCCAGCAACGGAGCTCAGAAGCAACGTCAGACTGTGTGTATCTCAGTGAGAGAAAGAACACTGTGACTTCCCCCGTTCCTCTGACGAAAGCGGTTAGAGGGAGAAAAGCGTCCTTTGCTTTCGCTTTCCCGCAGTGAGCTCGGCAGATCTGCCCTTCGCGAAGGGCCGTTTTCCCCCGGAGAACTGCCTCGCGGTAGCCCTGTTCTGGAAGTGGAACGAGTATGCAGTGTTAGCGTTCAGCTATTGTGAAGGCTCGCTTTGGCCCAGGGCAAACGAAGCGCCGGGGGAAATCTTAGCAGAGCCCGGCGCCTTTCCACGGTTCAAAGCCTGGAACTGCAGACTCTTTTGCAAAGAAGAGAGCGCCCAGGCAACAGCAGCCTGCACGTTTCTCAGTGAAAGGGAGAACGTCCTAACTTCATCCAGTCCTCTGAGTAAAGCAGGCAGAGGGAGAGAAACTTTCTTTCCTTCCTCTTTCCTGCAACGAATTCCTCCTTTGCTCTTGCAAACGCAAGACTTCTTCTGAAAAACTACGTCGCGGTGCAGGGATCCTTCCAGAGGAGCAACGGCATAGTTTTAGCTGTAAGGGCTTGGCAGAGCAGCCGGGGAGAAAAGGCCTCTTGCGATTCTCTTTTCTTTCTGCCTGAATGCGGTCAATTGGCACTTGCCAAAGCAAGGTTTCCCAGCACAAACTACAAAGCAGCAGCTCCCTCCTGGCAGAGGAAATCCCATGCAGTGTTGCCCTGGCGAGATAGTGTTGCTACAGCGAGGCCCAGGGAAAACAGACTGCCTAGAGAAATCCTAGCAAAGCCCTGTGTTTCCCCACAGGAATGTATGTCAGTTTCAGTTCTTTGCCAGCAACGGAGCTCAGAGGCAACGTCAGATTGTGTGTATCTCAGTGAGAGAAAGAACACTGTGACTTCCCCCGTTCCTCTGACGAAAGCGGTTAGAGGGAGAAAAGCGTCCTTTGCTTTCGCTTTCCCGCAGTGAGCTCGGCAGATCTGCCCTTCGCGAAGGGCCGTTTTCCCCCGGAGAACTGCCTCGCGGTAGCCCTGTTCTGGAAGTGGAACGAGTATGCAGTGTTAGCGTTCAGCTATTGTGAAGGCTCGCTTTGGCCCAGGGCAAACGAAGCGCCGGGGGAAATCTTAGCAGAGCCCGGCGCCTTTCCACGGTTCAAAGCCTGGAACTGCAGACTCTTTTGCAAAGAAGAGAGCGCCCAGGCAACAGCAGCCTGCACGTTTCTCAGTGAAAGGGAGAACGTCCTAACTTCATCCAGTCCTCTGAGTAAAGCAGGCAGAGGGAGAGAAACTTTCTTTCCTTCCTCTTTCCTGCAACGAATTCCTCCTTTGCTCTTGCAAACGCAAGGCTTCTTCTGAAAAACTACGTCGCGGTGCAGGGATCCTTCCAGAGGAGCAGCGGCATAGTTTTAGCTGTAAGGGCTTGGCAGAGCAGCCGGGGAGAAAAGGCCTCTTGCGATTCTCTTTTCTTTCTGCCTGAATGCGGTCAATTGGCACTTGCCAAAGCAAGGTTTCCCAGCACAAACTACAAAGCAGCAGCTCCCTCCTGGCAGAGGAAATCCCATGCAGTGTTGCCCTGGCGAGATAGTGTTGCTACAGCGAGGCCCAGGGAAAACAGACTGCCTAGAGAAATCCTAGCAAAGCCCTGTGTTTCCCCACAGGAATGTATGTCAGTTTCAGTTCTTTGCCAGCAACGGAGCTCAGAAGCAACGTCAGATTGTGTGTATCTCAGTGAGAGAAAGAACACTGTGACTTCCCCCGTTCCTCTGACGAAAGCGGTTAGAGGGAGAAAAGCGTCCTTTGCTTTCGCTTTCCCGCAGTGAGCTCGGCAGATCTGCCCTTCGCGAAGGGCCGTTTTCCCCCGGAGAACTGCCTCGCGGTAGCCCTGTTCTGGAAGTGGAACGAGTATGCAGTGTTAGCGTTCAGCTATTGTGAAGGCTCGCTTTGGCCCAGGGCAAACGAAGCGCCGGGGGAAATCTTAGCAGAGCCCGGCGCCTTTCCACGGTTCAAAGCCTGGAACTGCAGACTCTTTTGCAAAGAAGAGAGCGCCCAGGCAACAGCAGCCTGCACGTTTCTCAGTGAAAGGGAGAACGTCCTAACTTCATCCAGTCCTCTGAGTAAAGCAGGCAGAGGGAGAGAAACTTTCTTTCCTTCCTCTTTCCTGCAACGAATTCCTCCTTTGCTCTTGCAAACGCAAGGCTTCTTCTGAAAAACTACGTCGCGGTGCAGGGATACTTCCAGAGGAGCAACGGCATAGTTTTAGCTGTAAGGGCTTGGCAGAGCAGCCGGGGAGAAAAGGCCTCTTGCGATTCTCTTTTCTTTCTGCCTGAATGCGGTCAATTGGCACTTGCCAAAGCAAGGTTTCCCAGCACAAACTACAAAGCAGCAGCTCCCTCCTGGCAGAGGAAATCCCATGCAGTGTTGCCCTGGCGAGATAGTGTTGCTACAGCGAGGCCCAGGGAAAACAGACTGCCTAGAGAAATCCTAGCAAAGCCCTGTGTTTCCCCACAGGAATGTATGTCAGTTTCAGTCCTTTGCCAGCAACGGAGCTCAGAGGCAACGTCAGATTGTGTGTATCTCAGTGAGAGAAAGAACACTGTGACTTCCCCCGTTCCTCTGACGAAAGCGGTTAGAGGGAGAAAAGCGTCCTTTGCTTTCGCTTTCCCGCAGTGAGCTCGGCAGATCTGCCCTTCGCGAAGGGCCGTTTTCCCCCGGAGAACTGCCTCGCGGTAGCCCTGTTCTGGAAGTGGAACGAGTATGCAGTGTTAGCGTTCAGCTATTGTGAAGGCTCGCTTTGGCCCAGGGCAAACGAAGCGCCGGGGGAAATCTTAGCAGAGCCCGGCGCCTTTCCACGGTTCAAAGCCTGGAACTGCAGACTCTTTTGCAAAGAAGAGAGCGCCCAGGCAACAGCAGCCTGCACGTTTCTCAGTGAAAGGGAGAACGTCCTAACTTCATCCAGTCCTCTGAGTAAAGCAGGCAGAGGGAGAGAAACTTTCTTTCCTTCCTCTTTCCTGCAACGAATTCCTCCTTTGCTCTTGCAAACGCAAGGCTTCTTCTGAAAAACTACGTCGCGGTGCAGGGATCTTTCCAGAGGAGCAGCGGCATAGTTTTAGCTGTAAGGGCTTGGCAGAGCAGCCGGGGAGAAAAGGCCTCTTGCGATTCTCTTTTCTTTCTGCCTGAATGCGGTCAATTGGCACTTGCCAAAGCAAGGTTTCCCAGCACAAACTACAAAGCAGCAGCTCCCTCCTGGCAGAGGAAATCCCATGCAGTGTTGCCCTGGCGAGATAGTGTTGCTACAGCGAGGCCCAGGGAAAACAGACTGCCTAGAGAAATCCTAGCAAAGCCCTGTGTTTCCCCACAGGAATGTATGTCAGTTTCAGTTCTTTGCCAGCAACGGAGCTCAGAAGCAACGTCAGATTGTGTGTATCTCAGTGAGAGAAAGAACACTGTGACTTCCCCCGTTCCTCTGACGAAAGCGGTTAGAGGGAGAAAAGCGTCCTTTGCTTTCGCTTTCCCGCAGTGAGCTCGGCAGATCTGCCCTTCGCGAAGGGCCGTTTTCCCCCGGAGAACTGCCTCGCGGTAGCCCTGTTCTGGAAGTGGAACGAGTATGCAGTGTTAGCGTTCAGCTATTGTGAAGGCTCGCTTTAGCCCAGGGCAAACGAAGAGCCGGGGGAAATCTTAGCAGAGCCCGGAGCCTTTCCACGGTTCAAAGCCTGGAACTGCAGACTCTTTTGCAAAGAAGAGAGCGCCCAGGCAACAGCAGCCTGCACGTTTCTCAGTGAAAGGGAGAACGTCCTAACTTCATCCAGTCCTCTGAGTAAAGCAGGCAGAGGGAGAGAAACTTTCTTTCCTTCCTCTTTCCTGCAACGAATTCCTCCTTTGCTCTTGCAAACGCAAGGCTTCTTCTGAAAAACTACGTCGCGGTGCAGGGATCCTTCCAGAGGAGCAACGGCATAGTTTTAGCTGTAAGGGCTTGGCAGAGCAGCCGGGGAGAAAAGGCCTCTTGCGATTCTCTTTTCTTTCTGCCTGAATGCGGTCAATTGGCACTTGCCAAAGCAAGGTTTCCCAGCACAAACTACAAAGCAGCAGCTCCCTCCTGGCAGAGGAAATCCCATGCAGTGTTGCCCTGGCGAGATAGTGTTGCTACAGCGAGGCCCAGGGAAAACAGACTGCCTAGAGAAATCCTAGCAAAGCCCTGTGTTTCCCCACAGGAATGTATGTCAGTTTCAGTTCTTTGCCCGCAACGGAGCTCAGAAGCAACGTCAGATTGTGTGTATCTCAGTGATAGAAAGAACACTGTGACTTCCCCCGTTCCTCTGACGAAAGCGGTTAGAGGGAGAAAAGCGTCCTTTGCTTTCGCTTTCCCGCAGTGAGCTCGGCAGATCTGCCCTTCGCGAAGGGCCGTTTTCCCCCGGAGAACTGCCTCGCGGTAGCCCTGTTCTGGAAGTGGAACGAGTATGCAGTGTTAGCGTTCAGCTATTGTGAAGGCTCGCTTTGGCCCAGGGCAAACGAAGCGCCGGGGGAAATCTTAGCAGAGCCCGGCGCCTTTCCACGGTTCAAAGCCTGGAACTGCAGACTCTTTTGCAAAGAAGAGAGCGCCCAGGCAACAGCAGCCTGCACGTTTCTCAGTGAAAGGGAGAACGTCCTAACTTCATCCAGTCCTCTGAGTAAAGCAGGCAGAGGGAGAGAAACTTTCTTTCCTTCCTCTTTCCTGCAACGAATTCCTCCTTTGCTCTTGCAAACGCAAGGCTTCTTCTGAAAAACTACGTCGCGGTGCAGGGATCCTTCCAGAGGAGCAACGGCATAGTTTTAGCTGTAAGGGCTTGGCAGAGCAGCCGGGGAGAAAAGGCCTCTTGCGATTCTCTTTTCTTTCTGCCTGAATGCGGTCAATTGGCACTTGCCAAAGCAAGGTTTCCCAGCACAAACTACAAAGCAGCAGCTCCCTCCTGGCAGAGGAAATCCCATGCAGTGTTGCCCTGGCGAGATAGTGTTGCTACAGCGAGGCCCAGGGAAAACAGACTGCCTAGAGAAATCCTAGCAAAGCCCTGTGTTTCCCCACAGGAATGTATGTCAGTTTCAGTCCTTTGCCAGCAACGGAGCTCAGAGGCAACGTCAGATTGTGTGTATCTCAGTGAGAGAAAGAACACTGTGACTTCCCCCGTTCCTCTGACGAAAGCGGTTAGAGGGAGAAAAGCGTCCTTTGCTTTCGCTTTCCCGCAGTGAGCTCGGCAGATCTGCCCTTCGCGAAGGGCCGTTTTCCCCCGGAGAACTGCCTCGCGGTAGCCCTGTTCTGGAAGTGGAACGAGTATGCAGTGTTAGCGTTCAGCTATTGTGAAGGCTCGCTTTGGCCCAGGGCAAACGAAGAGCCGGGGGAAATCTTAGCAGAGCCCGGCGCCTTTCCACGGTTCAAAGCCTGGAACTGCAGACTCTTTTGCAAAGAAGAGAGCGCCCAGGCAACAGCAGCCTGCACGTTTCTCAGTGAAAGGGAGAACGTCCTAACTTCATCCAGTCCTCTGAGTAAAGCAGGCAGAGGGAGAGAAACTTTCTTTCCTTCCTCTTTCCTGCAACGAATTCCTCCTTTGCTCTTGCAAACCCAAGGCTTCTTCTGAAAAACTACGTTGCGGTGCAGGGATCCTTCCAGAGGAGCAACGGCATAGTTTTAGCTGTAAGGGCTTGGCAGAGCAGCCGGGGAGAAAAGGCCTCTTGCGATTCTCTTTTCTTTCTGCCTGAATGCGGTCAATTGGCACTTGCCAAAGCAAGGTTTCCCAGCACAAACTACAAAGCAGCAGCTCCCTCCTGGCAGAGGAAATCCCATGCAGTGTTGCCCTGGCGAGATAGTGTTGCTACAGCGAGGCCCAGGGAAAACAGACTGCCTAGAGAAATCCTAGCAAAGCCCTGTGTTTCCCCACAGGAATGTATGTCAGTTTCAGTCCTTTGCCAGCAACGGAGCTCAGAGGTAACGTCAGATTGTGTGTATCTCAGTGAGAGAAAGAACACTGTGACTTCCCCCGTTCCTCTGACGAAAGCGGTTAGAGGGAGAAAAGCGTCCTTTGCTTTCGCTTTCCCGCAGTGAGCTCGGCAGATCTGCCCTTCGCGAAGGGCCGTTTTCCCCCGGAGAACTGCCTCGCGGTAGCCCTGTTCTGGAAGTGGAACGAGTATGCAGTGTTAGCGTTCAGCTATTGTGAAGGCTCGCTTTGGCCCAGGGCAAACGAAGCGCCGGGGGAAATCTTAGCAGAGCCCGGCGCCTTTCCACGGTTCAAAGCCTGGAACTGCAGACTCTTTTGCAAAGAAGAGAGCGCCCAGGCAACAGCAGCCTGCACGTTTCTCAGTGAAAGGGAGAACGTCCTAACTTCATCCAGTCCTCTGAGTAAAGCAGGCAGAGGGAGAGAAACTTTCTTTCCTTCCTCTTTCCTGCAACGAATTCCTCCTTTGCTCTTGCAAACGCAAGGCTTCTTCTGAAAAACTACGTCGCGGTGCAGGGATCTTTCCAGAGGAGCAGCGGCATAGTTTTAGCTGTAAGGGCTTGGCAGAGCAGCCGGGGAGAAAAGGCCTCTTGCGATTCTCTTTTCTTTCTGCCTGAATGCGGTCAATTGGCACTTGCCAAAGCAAGGTTTCCCAGCACAAACTACAAAGCAGCAGCTCCCTCCTGGCAGAGGAAATCCCATGCAGTGTTGCCCTGGCGAGATAGTGTTGCTACAGCGAGGCCCAGGGAAAACAGACTGCCTAGAGAAATCCTAGCAAAGCCCTGTGTTTCCCCACAGGAATGTATGTCAGTTTCAGTTCTTTGCCAGCAACGGAGCTCAGAAGCAACGTCAGATTGTGTGTATCTCAGTGAGAGAAAGAACACTGTGACTTCCCCCGTTCCTCTGACGAAAGCGGTTAGAGGGAGAAAAGCGTCCTTTGCTTTCGCTTTCCCGCAGTGAGCTCGGCAGATCTGCCCTTCGCGAAGGGCCGTTTTCCCCCGGAGAACTGCCTCGCGGTAGCCCTGTTCTGGAAGTGGAACGAGTATGCAGTGTTAGCGTTCAGCTATTGTGAAGGCTCGCTTTAGCCCAGGGCAAACGAGGAGCCGGGGGAAATCTTAGCAGAGCCCGGAGCCTTTCCACGGTTCAAAGCCTGGAACTGCAGACTCTTTTGCAAAGAAGAGAGCGCCCAGGCAACAGCAGCCTGCACGTTTCTCAGTGAAAGGGAGAACGTCCTAACTTCATCCAGTCCTCTGAGTAAAGCAGGCAGAGGGAGAGAAACTTTCTTTCCTTCCTCTTTCCTGCAACGAATTCCTCCTTTGCTCTTGCAAACGCAAGGCTTCTTCTGAAAAACTACGTTGCGGTGCAGGGATCCTTCCAGAGGAGCAACGGCATAGTTTTAGCTGTAAGGGCTTGGCAGAGCAGCCGGGGAGAAAAGGCCTCTTGCGATTCTCTTTTCTTTCTGCCTGAATGCGGTCAATTGGCACTTGCCAAAGCAAGGTTTCCCAGCACAAACTACAAAGCAGCAGCTCCCTCCTGGCAGAGGAAATCCCATGCAGTGTTGCCCTGGCGAGATAGTGTTGCTACAGCGAGGCCCAGGGAAAACAGACTGCCTAGAGAAATCCTAGCAAAGCCCTGTGTTTCCCCACAGGAATGTATGTCAGTTTCAGTCCTTTGCCAGCAACGGAGCTCAGAGGCAACGTCAGATTGTGTGTATCTCAGTGAGAGAAAGAACACTGTGACTTCCCCCGTTCCTCTGACGAAAGCGGTTAGAGGGAGAAAAGCGTCCTTTGCTTTCGCTTTCCCGCAGTGAGCTCGGCAGATCTGCCCTTCGCGAAGGGCCGTTTTCCCCCGGAGAACTGCCTCGCGGTAGCCCTGTTCTGGAAGTGGAACGAGTATGCAGTGTTAGCGTTCAGCTATTGTGAAGGCTCGCTTTGGCCCAGGGCAAACGAAGAGCCGGGGGAAATCTTAGCAGAGCCCGGCGCCTTTCCACGGTTCAAAGCCTGGACCTGCAGACTCTTTTGCAAAGAAGAGAGCGCCCAGGCAACAGCAGCCTGCACGTTTCTCAGTGAAAGGGAGAACGTCCTAACTTCATCCAGTCCTCTGAGTAAAGCAGGCAGAGGGAGAGAAACTTTCTTTCCTTCCTCTTTCCTGCAACGAATTCCTCCTTTGCTCTTGCAAACGCAAGACTTCTTCTGAAAAACTACGTCGCGGTGCAGGGATCCTTCCAGAGGAGCAACGGCATAGTTTTAGCTGTAAGGGCTTGGCAGAGCAGCCGGGGAGAAAAGGCCTCTTGCGATTCTCTTTTCTTTCTGCCTGAATGCGGTCAATTGGCACTTGCCAAAGCAAGGTTTCCCAGCACAAACTACAAAGCAGCAGCTCCCTCCTGGCAGAGGAAATCCCATGCAGTGTTGCCCTGGCGAGATAGTGTTGCTACAGCGAGGCCCAGGGAAAACAGACTGCCTAGAGAAATCCTAGCAAACTCCTGTGTTTCCCCACAGGAATGTATGTCAGTTTCAGTCCTTTGCCAGCAACGGAGCTCAGAGGCAACGTCAGATTGTGTGTATCTCAGTGAGAGAAAGAACACTGTGACTTCCCCCGTTCCTCTGACGAAAGCGGTTAGAGGGAGAAAAGCGTCCTTTGCTTTCGCTTTCCCGCAGTGAGCTCGGCAGATCTGCCCTTCGCGAAGGGCCGTTTTCCCCCGGAGAACTGCCTCGCGGTAGCCCTGTTCTGGAAGTGGAACGAGTATGCAGTGTTAGCGTTCAGCTATTGTGAAGGCTCGCTTTGGCCCAGGGCAAACGAAGCGCCGGGGGAAATCTTAGCAGAGCCCGGCGCCTTTCCACGGTTCAAAGCCTGGAACTGCAGACTCTTTTGCAAAGAAGAGAGCGCCCAGGCAACAGCAGCCTGCACGTTTCTCAGTGAAAGGGAGAACGTCCTAACTTCATCCAGTCCTCTGAGTAAAGCAGGCAGAGGGAGAGAAACTTTCTTTCCTTCCTCTTTCCTGCAACGAATTCCTCCTTTGCTCTTGCAAACGCAAGGCTTCTTCTGAAAAACTACGTCGCGGTGCAGGGATCCTTCCAGAGGAGCAGCGGCATAGTTTTAGCTGTAAGGGCTTGGCAGAGCAGCCGGGGAGAAAAGGCCTCTTGCGATTCTCTTTTCTTTCTGCCTGAATGCGGTCAATTGGCACTTGCCAAAGCAAGGTTTCCCAGCACAAACTACAAAGCAGCAGCTCCCTCCTGGCAGAGGAAATCCCATGCAGTGTTGCCCTGGCGAGATAGTGTTGCTACAGCGAGGCCCAGGGAAAACAGACTGCCTAGAGAAATCCTAGCAAAGCCCTGTGTTTCCCCACAGGAATGTATGTCAGTTTCAGTCCTTTGCCAGCAACGGAGCTCAGAGGCAACGTCAGATTGTGTGTATCTCAGTGAGAGAAAGAACACTGTGACTTCCCCCGTTCCTCTGACGAAAGCGGTTAGAGGGAGAAAAGCGTCCTTTGCTTTCGCTTTCCCGCAGTGAGCTCGGCAGATCTGCCCTTCGCGAAGGGCCGTTTTCCCCCGGAGAACTGCCTCGCGGTAGCCCTGTTCTGGAAGTGGAACGAGTATGCAGTGTTAGCGTTCAGCTATTGTGAAGGCTCGCTTTGGCCCAGGGCAAACGAAGAGCCGGGGGAAATCTTAGCAGAGCCCGGCGCCTTTCCACGGTTCAAAGCCTGGACCTGCAGACTCTTTTGCAAAGAAGAGAGCGCCCAGGCAACAGCAGCCTGCACGTTTCTCAGTGAAAGGGAGAACGTCCTAACTTCATCCAGTCCTCTGAGTAAAGCAGGCAGAGGGAGAGAAACTTTCTTTCCTTCCTCTTTCCTGCAACGAATTCCTCCTTTGCTCTTGCAAACGCAAGACTTCTTCTGAAAAACTACGTCGCGGTGCAGGGATCCTTCCAGAGGAGCAACGGCATAGTTTTAGCTGTAAGGGCTTGGCAGAGCAGCCGGGGAGAAAAGGCCTCTTGCGATTCTCTTTTCTTTCTGCCTGAATGTGGTCAATTGGCACTTGCCAAAGCAAGGTTTCCCAGCACAAACTACAAAGCAGCAGCTCCCTCCTGGCAGAGGAAATCCCATGCAGTGTTGCCCTGGCGAGATAGTGTTGCTACAGCGAGGCCCAGGGAAAACAGACTGCCTAGAGAAATCCTAGCAAACTCCTGTGTTTCCCCACAGGAATGTATGTCAGTTTCAGTCCTTTGCCAGCAACGGAGCTCAGAGGCAACGTCAGATTGTGTGTATCTCAGTGAGAGAAAGAACACTGTGACTTCCCCCGTTCCTCTGACGAAAGCGGTTAGAGGGAGAAAAGCGTCCTTTGCTTTCGCTTTCCCGCAGTGAGCTCGGCAGATCTGCCCTTCGCGAAGGGCCGTTTTCCCCCGGAGAACTGCCTCGCGGTAGCCCTGTTCTGGAAGTGGAACGAGTATGCAGTGTTAGCGTTCAGCTATTGTGAAGGCTCGCTTTGGCCCAGGGCAAACGAAGCGCCGGGGGAAATCTTAGCAGAGCCCGGCGCCTTTCCACGGTTCAAAGCCTGGAACTGCAGACTCTTTTGCAAAGAAGAGAGCGCCCAGGCAACAGCAGCCTGCACGTTTCTCAGTGAAAGGGAGAACGTCCTAACTTCATCCAGTCCTCTGAGTAAAGCAGGCAGAGGGAGAGAAACTTTCTTTCCTTCCTCTTTCCTGCAACGAATTCCTCCTTTGCTCTTGCAAACGCAAGGCTTCTTCTGAAAAACTACGTCGCGGTGCAGGGATCCTTCCAGAGGAGCAGCGGCATAGTTTTAGCTGTAAGGGCTTGGCAGAGCAGCCGGGGAGAAAAGGCCTCTTGCGATTCTCTTTTCTTTCTGCCTGAATGCGGTCAATTGGCACTTGCCAAAGCAAGGTTTCCCAGCACAAACTACAAAGCAGCAGCTCCCTCCTGGCAGAGGAAATCCCATGCAGTGTTGCCCTGGCGAGATAGTGTTGCTACAGCGAGGCCCAGGGAAAACAGACTGCCTAGAGAAATCCTAGCAAACTCCTGTGTTTCCCCACAGGAATGTATGTCAGTTTCAGTCCTTTGCCAGCAACGGAGCTCAGAGGCAACGTCAGATTGTGTGTATCTCAGTGAGAGAAAGAACACTGTGACTTCCCCCGTTCCTCTGACGAAAGCGGTTAGAGGGAGAAAAGCGTCCTTTGCTTTCGCTTTCCCGCAGTGAGCTCGGCAGATCTGCCCTTCGCGAAGGGCCGTTTTCCCCCGGAGAACTGCCTCGCGGTAGCCCTGTTCTGGAAGTGGAACGAGTATGCAGTGTTAGCGTTCAGCTATTGTGAAGGCTCGCTTTGGCCCAGGGCAAACGAAGCGCCGGGGGAAATCTTAGCAGAGCCCGGCGCCTTTCCACGGTTCAAAGCCTGGAACTGCAGACTCTTTTGCAAAGAAGAGAGCGCCCAGGCAACAGCAGCCTGCACGTTTCTCAGTGAAAGGGAGAACGTCCTAACTTCATCCAGTCCTCTGAGTAAAGCAGGCAGAGGGAGAGAAACTTTCTTTCCTTCCTCTTTCCTGCAACGAATTCCTCCTTTGCTCTTGCAAACGCAAGGCTTCTTCTGAAAAACTACGTCGCGGTGCAGGGATCCTTCCAGAGGAGCAGCGGCATAGTTTTAGCTGTAAGGGCTTGGCAGAGCAGCCGGGGAGAAAAGGCCTCTTGCGATTCTCTTTTCTTTCTGCCTGAATGCGGTCAATTGGCACTTGCCAAAGCAAGGTTTCCCAGCACAAACTACAAAGCAGCAGCTCCCTCCTGGCAGAGGAAATCCCATGCAGTGTTGCCCTGGCGAGATAGTGTTGCTACAGCGAGGCCCAGGGAAAACAGACTGCCTAGAGAAATCCTAGCAAAGCCCTGTGTTTCCCCACAGGAATGTATGTCAGTTTCAGTTCTTTGTCAGCAACGGAGCTCAGAGGCAACGTCAGATTGTGTGTATCTCAGTGAGAGAAAGAACACTGTGACTTCCCCCGTTCCTCTGACGAAAGCGGTTAGAGGGAGAAAAGCGTCCTTTGCTTTCGCTTTCCCGCAGTGAGCTCGGCAGATCTGCCCTTCGCGAAGGGCCGTTTTCCCCCGGAGAACTGCCTCGCGGTAGCCCTGTTCTGGAAGTGGAACGAGTATGCAGTGTTAGCGTTCAGCTATTGTGAAGGCTCGCTTTGGCCCAGGGCAAACGAAGAGCCGGGGGAAATCTTAGCAGAGCCCGGCGCCTTTCCACGGTTCAAAGCCTGGAACTGCAGACTCTTTTGCAAAGAAGAGAGCGCCCAGGCAACAGCAGCCTGCACGTTTCTCAGTGAAAGGGAGAACGTCCTAACTTCATCCAGTCCTCTGAGTAAAGCAGGCAGAGGGAGAGAAACTTTCTTTCCTTCCTCTTTCCTGCAACGAATTCCTCCTTTGCTCTTGCAAACGCAAGACTTCTTCTGAAAAACTACGTCGCGGTGCAGGGATCCTTCCAGAGGAGCAACGGCATAGTTTTAGCTGTAAGGGCTTGGCAGAGCAGCCGGGGAGAAAAGGCCTCTTGCGATTCTCTTTTCTTTCTGCCTGAATGCGGTCAATTGGCACTTGCCAAAGCAAGGTTTCCCAGCACAAACTACAAAGCAGCAGCTCCCTCCTGGCAGAGGAAATCCCATGCAGTGTTGCCCTGGCGAGATAGTGTTGCTACAGCGAGGCCCAGGGAAAACAGACTGCCTAGAGAAATCCTAGCAAACTCCTGTGTTTCCCCACAGGAATGTATGTCAGTTTCAGTCCTTTGCCAGCAACGGAGCTCAGAGGCAACGTCAGATTGTGTGTATCTCAGTGAGAGAAAGAACACTGTGACTTCCCCCGTTCCTCTGACGAAAGCGGTTAGAGGGAGAAAAGCGTCCTTTGCTTTCGCTTTCCCGCAGTGAGCTCGGCAGATCTGCCCTTCGCGAAGGGCCGTTTTCCCCCGGAGAACTGCCTCGCGGTAGCCCTGTTCTGGAAGTGGAACGAGTATGCAGTGTTAGCGTTCAGCTATTGTGAAGGCTCGCTTTGGCCCAGGGCAAACGAAGCGCCGGGGGAAATCTTAGCAGAGCCCGGCGCCTTTCCACGGTTCAAAGCCTGGAACTGCAGACTCTTTTGCAAAGAAGAGAGCGCCCAGGCAACAGCAGCCTGCACGTTTCTCAGTGAAAGGGAGAACGTCCTAACTTCATCCAGTCCTCTGAGTAAAGCAGGCAGAGGGAGAGAAACTTTCTTTCCTTCCTCTTTCCTGCAACGAATTCCTCCTTTGCTCTTGCAAACGCAAGGCTTCTTCTGAAAAACTACGTCGCGGTGCAGGGATCCTTCCAGAGGAGCAGCGGCATAGTTTTAGCTGTAAGGGCTTGGCAGAGCAGCCGGGGAGAAAAGGCCTCTTGCGATTCTCTTTTCTTTCTGCCTGAATGCGGTCAATTGGCACTTGCCAAAGCAAGGTTTCCCAGCACAAACTACAAAGCAGCAGCTCCCTCCTGGCAGAGGAAATCCCATGCAGTGTTGCCCTGGCGAGATAGTGTTGCTACAGCGAGGCCCAGGGAAAACAGACTGCCTAGAGAAATCCTAGCAAACTCCTGTGTTTCCCCACAGGAATGTATGTCAGTTTCAGTCCTTTGCCAGCAACGGAGCTCAGAGGCAACGTCAGATTGTGTGTATCTCAGTGAGAGAAAGAACACTGTGACTTCCCCCGTTCCTCTGACGAAAGCGGTTAGAGGGAGAAAAGCGTCCTTTGCTTTCGCTTTCCCGCAGTGAGCTCGGCAGATCTGCCCTTCGCGAAGGGCCGTTTTCCCCCGGAGAACTGCCTCGCGGTAGCCCTGTTCTGGAAGTGGAACGAGTATGCAGTGTTAGCGTTCAGCTATTGTGAAGGCTCGCTTTGGCCCAGGGCAAACGAAGCGCCGGGGGAAATCTTAGCAGAGCCCGGCGCCTTTCCACGGTTCAAAGCCTGGAACTGCAGACTCTTTTGCAAAGAAGAGAGCGCCCAGGCAACAGCAGCCTGCACGTTTCTCAGTGAAAGGGAGAACGTCCTAACTTCATCCAGTCCTCTGAGTAAAGCAGGCAGAGGGAGAGAAACTTTCTTTCCTTCCTCTTTCCTGCAACGAATTCCTCCTTTGCTCTTGCAAACGCAAGGCTTCTTCTGAAAAACTACGTCGCGGTGCAGGGATCCTTCCAGAGGAGCAGCGGCATAGTTTTAGCTGTAAGGGCTTGGCAGAGCAGCCGGGGAGAAAAGGCCTCTTGCGATTCTCTTTTCTTTCTGCCTGAATGCGGTCAATTGGCACTTGCCAAAGCAAGGTTTCCCAGCACAAACTACAAAGCAGCAGCTCCCTCCTGGCAGAGGAAATCCCATGCAGTGTTGCCCTGGCGAGATAGTGTTGCTACAGCGAGGCCCAGGGAAAACAGACTGCCTAGAGAAATCCTAGCAAAGCCCTGTGTTTCCCCACAGGAATGTATGTCAGTTTCAGTTCTTTGTCAGCAACGGAGCTCAGAGGCAACGTCAGATTGTGTGTATCTCAGTGAGAGAAAGAACACTGTGACTTCCCCCGTTCCTCTGACGAAAGCGGTTAGAGGGAGAAAAGCGTCCTTTGCTTTCGCTTTCCCGCAGTGAGCTCGGCAGATCTGCCCTTCGCGAAGGGCCGTTTTCCCCCGGAGAACTGCCTCGCGGTAGCCCTGTTCTGGAAGTGGAACGAGTATGCAGTGTTAGCGTTCAGCTATTGTGAAGGCTCGCTTTGGCCCAGGGCAAACGAAGAGCCGGGGGAAATCTTAGCAGAGCCCGGCGCCTTTCCACGGTTCAAAGCCTGGAACTGCAGACTCTTTTGCAAAGAAGAGAGCGCCCAGGCAACAGCAGCCTGCACGTTTCTCAGTGAAAGGGAGAACGTCCTAACTTCATCCAGTCCTCTGAGTAAAGCAGGCAGAGGGAGAGAAACTTTCTTTCCTTCCTCTTTCCTGCAACGAATTCCTCCTTTGCTCTTGCAAACGCAAGACTTCTTCTGAAAAACTACGTCGCGGTGCAGGGATCCTTCCAGAGGAGCAACGGCATAGTTTTAGCTGTAAGGGCTTGGCAGAGCAGCCGGGGAGAAAAGGCCTCTTGCGATTCTCTTTTCTTTCTGCCTGAATGCGGTCAATTGGCACTTGCCAAAGCAAGGTTTCCCAGCACAAACTACAAAGCAGCAGCTCCCTCCTGGCAGAGGAAATCCCATGCAGTGTTGCCCTGGCGAGATAGTGTTGCTACAGCGAGGCCCAGGGAAAACAGACTGCCTAGAGAAATCCTAGCAAACTCCTGTGTTTCCCCACAGGAATGTATGTCAGTTTCAGTCCTTTGCCAGCAACGGAGCTCAGAGGCAACGTCAGATTGTGTGTATCTCAGTGAGAGAAAGAACACTGTGACTTCCCCCGTTCCTCTGACGAAAGCGGTTAGAGGGAGAAAAGCGTCCTTTGCTTTCGCTTTCCCGCAGTGAGCTCGGCAGATCTGCCCTTCGCGAAGGGCCGTTTTCCCCCGGAGAACTGCCTCGCGGTAGCCCTGTTCTGGAAGTGGAACGAGTATGCAGTGTTAGCGTTCAGCTATTGTGAAGGCTCGCTTTGGCCCAGGGCAAACGAAGCGCCGGGGGAAATCTTAGCAGAGCCCGGCGCCTTTCCACGGTTCAAAGCCTGGAACTGCAGACTCTTTTGCAAAGAAGAGAGCGCCCAGGCAACAGCAGCCTGCACGTTTCTCAGTGAAAGGGAGAACGTCCTAACTTCATCCAGTCCTCTGAGTAAAGCAGGCAGAGGGAGAGAAACTTTCTTTCCTTCCTCTTTCCTGCAACGAATTCCTCCTTTGCTCTTGCAAACGCAAGGCTTCTTCTGAAAAACTACGTCGCGGTGCAGGGATCCTTCCAGAGGAGCAGCGGCATAGTTTTAGCTGTAAGGGCTTGGCAGAGCAGCCGGGGAGAAAAGGCCTCTTGCGATTCTCTTTTCTTTCTGCCTGAATGCGGTCAATTGGCACTTGCCAAAGCAAGGTTTCCCAGCACAAACTACAAAGCAGCAGCTCCCTCCTGGCAGAGGAAATCCCATGCAGTGTTGCCCTGGCGAGATAGTGTTGCTACAGCGAGGCCCAGGGAAAACAGACTGCCTAGAGAAATCCTAGCAAAGCCCTGTGTTTCCCCACAGGAATGTATGTCAGTTTCAGTTCTTTGTCAGCAACGGAGCTCAGAGGCAACGTCAGATTGTGTGTATCTCAGTGAGAGAAAGAACACTGTGACTTCCCCCGTTCCTCTGACGAAAGCGGTTAGAGGGAGAAAAGCGTCCTTTGCTTTCGCTTTCCCGCAGTGAGCTCGGCAGATCTGCCCTTCGCGAAGGGCCGTTTTCCCCCGGAGAACTGCCTCGCGGTAGCCCTGTTCTGGAAGTGGAACGAGTATGCAGTGTTAGCGTTCAGCTATTGTGAAGGCTCGCTTTGGCCCAGGGCAAACGAAGAGCCGGGGGAAATCTTAGCAGAGCCCGGCGCCTTTCCACGGTTCAAAGCCTGGAACTGCAGACTCTTTTGCAAAGAAGAGAGCGCCCAGGCAACAGCAGCCTGCACGTTTCTCAGTGAAAGGGAGAACGTCCTAACTTCATCCAGTCCTCTGAGTAAAGCAGGCAGAGGGAGAGAAACTTTCTTTCCTTCCTCTTTCCTGCAACGAATTCCTCCTTTGCTCTTGCAAACGCAAGGCTTCTTCTGAAAAACTACGTCGCGGTGCAGGGATCCTTCCAGAGGAGCAACGGCATAGTTTTAGCTGTAAGGGCTTGGCAGAGCAGCCGGGGAGAAAAGGCCTCTTGCGATTCTCTTTTCTTTCTGCCTGAATGCGGTCAATTGGCACTTGCCAAAGCAAGGTTTCCCAGCACAAACTACAAAGCAGCAGCTCCCTCCTGGCAGAGGAAATCCCATGCAGTGTTGCCCTGGCGAGATAGTGTTGCTACAGCGAGGCCCAGGGAAAACAGACTGCCTAGAGAAATCCTAGCAAACTCCTGTGTTTCCCCACAGGAATGTATGTCAGTTTCAGTCCTTTGCCAGCAACGGAGCTCAGAGGCAACGTCAGATTGTGTGTATCTCAGTGAGAGAAAGAACACTGTGACTTCCCCCGTTCCTCTGACGAAAGCGGTTAGAGGGAGAAAAGCGTCCTTTGCTTTCGCTTTCCCGCAGTGAGCTCGGCAGATCTGCCCTTCGCGAAGGGCCGTTTTCCCCCGGAGAACTGCCTTGCGGTAGCCCTGTTCTGGAAGTGGAACGAGTATGCAGTGTTAGCGTTCAGCTATTGTGAAGGCTCGCTTTGGCCCAGGGCAAACGAAGCGCCGGGGGAAATCTTAGCAGAGCCCGGCGCCTTTCCACGGTTCAAAGCCTGGAACTGCAGACTCTTTTGCAAAGAAGAGAGCGCCCAGGCAACAGCAGCCTGCACGTTTCTCAGTGAAAGGGAGAACGTCCTAACTTCATCCAGTCCTCTGAGTAAAGCAGGCAGAGGGAGAGAAACTTTCTTTCCTTCCTCTTTCCTGCAACGAATTCCTCCTTTGCTCTTGCAAACGCAAGGCTTCTTCTGAAAAACTACGTCGCGGTGCAGGGATCCTTCCAGAGGAGCAGCGGCATAGTTTTAGCTGTAAGGGCTTGGCAGAGCAGCCGGGGAGAAAAGGCCTCTTGCGATTCTCTTTTCTTTCTGCCTGAATGCGGTCAATTGGCACTTGCCAAAGCAAGGTTTCCCAGCACAAACTACAAAGCAGCAGCTCCCTCCTGGCAGAGGAAATCCCATGCAGTGTTGCCCTGGCGAGATAGTGTTGCTACAGCGAGGCCCAGGGAAAACAGACTGCCTAGAGAAATCCTAGCAAAGCCCTGTGTTTCCCCACAGGAATGTATGTCAGTTTCAGTCCTTTGCCAGCAACGGAGCTCAGAGGCAACGTCAGATTGTGTGTATCTCAGTGAGAGAAAGAACACTGTGACTTCCCCCGTTCCTCTGACGAAAGCGGTTAGAGGGAGAAAAGCGTCCTTTGCTTTCGCTTTCCCGCAGTGAGCTCGGCAGATCTGCCCTTCGCGAAGGGCCGTTTTCCCCCGGAGAACTGCCTCGCGGTAGCCCTGTTCTGGAAGTGGAACGAGTATGCAGTGTTAGCGTTCAGCTATTGTGAAGGCTCGCTTTGGCCCAGGGCAAACGAAGCGCCGGGGGAAATCTTAGCAGAGCCCGGCGCCTTTCCACGGTTCAAAGCCTGGAACTGCAGACTCTTTTGCAAAGAAGAGAGCGCCCAGGCAACAGCAGCCTGCACGTTTCTCAGTGAAAGGGAGAACGTCCTAACTTCATCCAGTCCTCTGAGTAAAGCAGGCAGAGGGAGAGAAACTTTCTTTCCTTCCTCTTTCCTGCAACGAATTCCTCCTTTGCTCTTGCAAACGCAAGGCTTCTTCTGAAAAACTACGTCGCGGTGCAGGGATCCTTCCAGAGGAGCAACGGCATAGTTTTAGCTGGAAGGGCTTGGCAGAGCAGCCGGGGAGAAAAGGCCTCTTGCGATTCTCTTTTCTTTCTGCCTGAATGCGGTCAATTGGCACTTGCCAAAGCAAGGTTTCCCAGCACAAACTACAAAGCAGCAGCTCCCTCCTGGCAGAGGAAATCCCATGCAGTGTTGCCCTGGCGAGATAGTGTTGCTACAGCGAGGCCCAGGGAAAACAGACTGCCTAGAGAAATCCTAGCAAAGCCCTGTGTTTCCCCACAGGAATGCATGTCAGTTTCAGTTCTTTGCCAGCAACGGAGCTCAGAAGCAACGTCAGATTGTGTGTATCTCAGTGAGAGAAAGAACACTGTGACTTCCCCCGTTCCTCTGACGAAAGCGGTTAGAGGGAGAAAAGCGTCCTTTGCTTTCGCTTTCCCGCAGTGAGCTCGGCAGATCTGCCCTTCGCGAAGGGCCGTTTTCCCCCGGAGAACTGCCTCGCGGTAGCCCTGTTCTGGAAGTGGAACGAGTATGCAGTGTTAGCGTTCAGCTATTGTGAAGGCTCGCTTTGGCCCAGGGCAAACGAAGAGCCGGGGGAAATCTTAGCAGAGCCCGGTGCCTTTCCACGGTTCAAAGCGTGGAACTGCAGACTCTTTTGCAAAGAAGAGAGCGCCCAGGCAACAGCAGCCTGCACGTTTCTCAGTGAAAGGGAGAACGTCCTAACTTCATCCAGTCCTCTGAGTAAAGCAGGCAGAGGGAGAGAAACTTTCTTTCCTTCCTCTTTCCTGCAACGAATTCCTCCTTTGCTCTTGCAAACGCAAGGCTTCTTCTGAAAAACTACGTCGCGGTGCAGGGATCCTTCCAGAGGAGCAACGGCATAGTTTTAGCTGTAAGGGCTTGGCAGAGCAGCCGGGGAGAAAAGGCCTCTTGCGATTCTCTTTTCTTTCTGCCTGAATGCGGTCAATTGGCACTTGCCAAAGCAAGGTTTCCCAGCACAAACTACAAAGCAGCAGCTCCCTCCTGGCAGAGGAAATCCCATGCAGTGTTGCCCTGGCGAGATAGTGTTGCTACAGCGAGGCCCAGGGAAAACAGACTGCCTAGAGAAATCCTAGCAAAGCCCTGTGTTTCCCCACAGGAATGTATGTCAGTTTCAGTCCTTTGCCAGCAACGGAGCTCAGAGGCAACGTCAGATTGTGTGTATCTCAGTGAGAGAAAGAACACTGTGACTTCCCCCGTTCCTCTGACGAAAGCGGTTAGAGGGAGAAAAGCGTCCTTTGCTTTCGCTTTCCCGCAGTGAGCTCGGCAGATCTGCCCTTCGCGAAGGGCCGTTTTCCCCCGGAGAACTGCCTCGCGGTAGCCCTGTTCTGGAAGTGGAACGAGTATGCAGTGTTAGCGTTCAGCTATTGTGAAGGCTCGCTTTGGCCCAGGGCAAACGAAGCGCCGGGGGAAATCTTAGCAGAGCCCGGCGCCTTTCCACGGTTCAAAGCCTGGAACTGCAGACTCTTTTGCAAAGAAGAGAGCGCCCAGGCAACAGCAGCCTGCACGTTTCTCAGTGAAAGGGAGAACGTCCTAACTTCATCCAGTCCTCTGAGTAAAGCAGGCAGAGGGAGAGAAACTTTCTTTCCTTCCTCTTTCCTGCAACGAATTCCTCCTTTGCTCTTGCAAACGCAAGACTTCTTCTGAAAAACTACGTCGCGGTGCAGGGATCCTTCCAGAGGAGCAACGGCATAGTTTTAGCTGTAAGGGCTTGGCAGAGCAGCCGGGGAGAAAAGGCCTCTTGCGATTCTCTTTTCTTTCTGCCTGAATGCGGTCAATTGGCACTTGCCAAAGCAAGGTTTCCCAGCACAAACTACAAAGCAGCAGCTCCCTCCTGGCAGAGGAAATCCCATGCAGTGTTGCCCTGGCGAGATAGTGTTGCTACAGCGAGGCCCAGGGAAAACAGACTGCCTAGAGAAATCCTAGCAAACTCCTGTGTTTCCCCACAGGAATGTATGTCAGTTTCAGTTCTTTGCCAGCAACGGAGCTCAGAGGCAACGTCAGATTGTGTGTATCTCAGTGAGAGAAAGAACACTGTGACTTCCCCCGTTCCTCTGACGAAAGCGGTTAGAGGGAGAAAAGCGTCCTTTGCTTTCGCTTTCCCGCAGTGAGCTCGGCAGATCTGCCCTTCGCGAAGGGCCGTTTTCCCCCGGAGAACTGCCTCGCGGTAGCCCTGTTCTGGAAGTGGAACGAGTATGCAGTGTTAGCGTTCAGCTATTGTGAAGGCTCGCTTTGGCCCAGGGCAAACGAAGCGCCGGGGGAAATCTTAGCAGAGCCCGGCGCCTTTCCACGGTTGAAAGCCTGGAACTGCAGACTCTTTTGCAAAGAAGAGAGCGCCCAGGCAACAGCAGCCTGCACGTTTCTCAGTGAAAGGGAGAACGTCCTAACTTCATCCAGTCCTCTGAGTAAAGCAGGCAGAGGGAGAGAAACTTTCTTTCCTTCCTCTTTCCTGCAACGAATTCCTCCTTTGCTCTTGCAAACGCAAGGCTTCTTCTGAAAAACTACGTCGCGGTGCAGGGATCCTTCCAGAGGAGCAACGGCATAGTTTTAGCTGTAAGGGCTTGGCAGAGCAGCCGGGGAGAAAAGGCCTCTTGCGACTCACTTTTCTTTCTGCCTTAATGCGGTCTATTGACACTTGCCAAAGCAAGGTTTCCCAGCACAAACTACAAAGCAGCAGCTCCCTCCTGGCAGAGGAAATCCCATGCAGTGTTGCCCTGGCGAGATAGTGTTGCTACAGCGAGGCCCAGGGAAAACAGACTGCCTAGAGAAATCCTAGCAAAGCCCTGTGTTTCCCCACAGGAATGTATGTCAGTTTCAGTTCTTTGCCAGCAACGGAGCTCAGAAGCAACGTCAGATTGCGTGTATCTCAGTGAGAGAAAGAACACTGTGACTTCCCCCGTTCCTCTGACGAAAGCGGTTAGAGGGAGAAAAGCGTCCTTTGCTTTCGCTTTCCCGCAGTGAGCTCGGCAGATCTGCCCTTCGCGAAGGGCCGTTTTCCCCCGGAGAACTGCCTCGCGGTAGCCCTGTTCTGGAAGTGGAACGAGTATGCAGTGTTAGCGTTCAGCTATTGTGAAGGCTCGCTTTGGCCCAGGGCAAACGAAGAGCCGGGGGAAATCTTAGCAGAGCCCGGCGCCTTTCCACGGTTCAAAGCCTGGAACTGCAGACTCTTTTGCAAAGAAGAGAGCGCCCAGGCAACAGCAGCCTGCACGTTTCTCAGTGAAAGGGAGAACGTCCTAACTTCATCCAGTCCTCTGAGTAAAGCAGGCAGAGGGAGAGAAACTTTCTTTCCTTCCTCTTTCCTGCAACGAATTCCTCCTTTGCTCTTGCAAACGCAAGGCTTCTTCTGAAAAACTACGTCGCGGTGCAGGGATCCTTCCAGAGGAGCAGCGGCATAGTTTTAGCTGTAAGGGCTTGGCAGAGCAGCCGGGGAGAAAAGGCCTCTTGCGATTCTCTTTTCTTTCTGCCTGAATGCGGTCAATTGGCACTTGCCAAAGCAAGGTTTCCCAGCACAAACTACAAAGCAGCAGCTCCCTCCTGGCAGAGGAAATCCCATGCAGTGTTGCCCTGGCGAGATAGTGTTGCTACAGCGAGGCCCAGGGAAAACAGACTGCCTAGAGAAATCCTAGCAAAGCCCTGTGTTTCCCCACAGGAATGTATGTCAGTTTCAGTTCTTTGCCAGCAACGGAGCTCAGAGGCAACGTCAGATTGTGTGTATCTCAGTGAGAGAAAGAAGACTGTTACTTCCCCCGTTCCTCTGACGAAAGCGGTTAGAGGGAGAAAAGCGTCCTTTGCTTTCGCTTTCCCGCAGTGAGCTCGGCAGATCTGCCCTTCGCGAAGGGCCGTTTTCCCCCGGAGAACTGCCTCGCGGTAGCCCTGTTCTGGAAGTGGAACGAGTATGCAGTGTTAGCGTTCAGCTATTGTGAAGGCTCGCTTTGGCCCAGGGCAAACGAAGAGCCGGGGGAAATCTTAGCAGAGCCCGGCGCCTTTCCACGGTTCAAAGCCTGGAACTGCAGACTCTTTTGCAAAGAAGAGAGCGCCCAGGCAACAGCAGCCTGCACGTTTCTCAGTGAAAGGGAGAACGTCCTAACTTCATCCAGTCCTCTGAGTAAAGCAGGCAGAGGGAGAGAAACTTTCTTTCCTTCCTCTTTCCTGCAACGAATTCCTCCTTTGCTCTTGCAAACGCAAGGCTTCTTCTGAAAAACTACGTCGCGGTGCAGGGATCCTTCCAGAGGAGCAACGGCATAGTTTTAGCTGTAAGGGCTTGGCAGAGCAGCCGGGGAGAAAAGGCCTCTTGCGACTCACTTTTCTTTCTGCCTTAATGCGGTCTATTGACACTTGCCAAAGCAAGGTTTCCCAGCACAAACTACAAAGCAGCAGCTCCCTCCTGGCAGAGGAAATCCCATGCAGTGTTGCCCTGGCGAGATAGTGTTGCTACAGCGAGGCCCAGGGAAAACAGACTGCCTAGAGAAATCCTAGCAAAGCCCTGTGTTTCCCCACAGGAATGTATGTCAGTTTCAGTTCTTTGCCAGCAACGGAGCTCAGAAGCAACGTCAGATTGCGTGTATCTCAGTGAGAGAAAGAACACTGTGACTTCCCCCGTTCCTCTGACGAAAGCGGTTAGAGGGAGAAAAGCGTCCTTTGCTTTCGCTTTCCCGCAGTGAGCTCGGCAGATCTGCCCTTCGCGAAGGGCCGTTTTCCCCCGGAGAACTGCCTCGCGGTAGCCCTGTTCTGGAAGTGGAACGAGTATGCAGTGTTAGCGTTCAGCTATTGTGAAGGCTCGCTTTGGCCCAGGGCAAACGAAGAGCCGGGGGAAATCTTAGCAGAGCCCGGCGCCTTTCCACGGTTCAAAGCCTGGAACTGCAGACTCTTTTGCAAAGAAGAGAGCGCCCAGGCAACAGCAGCCTGCACGTTTCTCAGTGAAAGGGAGAACGTCCTAACTTCATCCAGTCCTCTGAGTAAAGCAGGCAGAGGGAGAGAAACTTTCTTTCCTTCCTCTTTCCTGCAACGAATTCCTCCTTTGCTCTTGCAAACGCAAGGCTTCTTCTGAAAAACTACGTCGCGGTGCAGGGATCCTTCCAGAGGAGCAACGGCATAGTTTTAGCTGTAAGGGCTTGGCAGAGCAGCCGGGGAGAAAAGGCCTCTTGCGATTCTCTTTTCTTTCTGCCTGAATGCGGTCAATTGGCACTTGCCAAAGCAAGGTTTCCCAGCACAAACTACAAAGCAGCAGCTCCCTCCTGGCAGAGGAAATCCCATGCAGTGTTGCCCTGGCGAGATAGTGTTGCTACAGCGAGGCCCAGGGAAAACAGACTGCCTAGAGAAATCCTAGCAAAGCCCTGTGTTTCCCCACAGGAATGCATGTCAGTTTCAGTTCTTTGCCAGCAACGGAGCTCAGAGGCAACGTCAGATTGTGTGTATCTCAGTGAGAGAAAGAACACTGTGACTTCCCCCGTTCCTCTGACGAAAGCGGTTAGAGGGAGAAAAGCGTCCTTTGCTTTCGCTTTCCCGCAGTGAGCTCGGCAGATCTGCCCTTCGCGAAGGGCCGTTTTCCCCCGGAGAACTGCCTCGCGGTAGCCCTGTTCTGGAAGTGGAACGAGTATGCAGTGTTAGCGTTCAGCTATTGTGAAGGCTCGCTTTGGCCCAGGGCAAACGAAGCGCCGGGGGAAATCTTAGCAGAGCCCGGCGCCTTTCCACGGTTCAAAGCCTGGAACTGCAGACTCTTTTGCAAAGAAGAGAGCGCCCAGGCAACAGCAGCCTGCACGTTTCTCAGTGAAAGGGAGAACGTCCTAACTTCATCCAGTCCTCTGAGTAAAGCAGGCAGAGGGAGAGAAACTTTCTTTCCTTCCTCTTTCCTGCAACGAATTCCTCCTTTGCTCTTGCAAACGCAAGGCTTCTTCTGAAAAACTACGTCGCGGTGCAGGGATCCTTCCAGAGGAGCAGCGGCATAGTTTTAGCTGTAAGGGCTTGGCAGAGCAGCCGGGGAGAAAAGGCCTCTTGCGATTCTCTTTTCTTTCTGCCTGAATGCGGTCAATTGGCACTTGCCAAAGCAAGGTTTCCCAGCACAAACTACAAAGCAGCAGCTCCCTCCTGGCAGAGGAAATCCCATGCAGTGTTGCCCTGGCGAGATAGTGTTGCTACAGCGAGGCCCAGGGAAAACAGACTGCCTAGAGAAATCCTAGCAAAGCCCTGTGTTTCCCCACAGGAATGTATGTCAGTTTCAGTTCTTTGCCAGCAACGGAGCTCAGAAGCAACGTCAGACTGTGTGTATCTCAGTGAGAGAAAGAACACTGTGACTTCCCCCGTTCCTCTGACGAAAGCGGTTAGAGGGAGAAAAGCGTCCTTTGCTTTCGCTTTCCCGCAGTGAGCTCGGCAGATCTGCCCTTCGCGAAGGGCCGTTTTCCCCCGGAGAACTGCCTCGCGGTAGCCCTGTTCTGGAAGTGGAACGAGTATGCAGTGTTAGCGTTCAGCTATTGTGAAGGCTCGCTTTGGCCCAGGGCAAACGAAGCGCCGGGGGAAATCTTAGCAGAGCCCGGCGCCTTTCCACGGTTCAAAGCCTGGAACTGCAGACTCTTTTGCAAAGAAGAGAGCGCCCAGGCAACAGCAGCCTGCACGTTTCTCAGTGAAAGGGAGAACGTCCTAACTTCATCCAGTCCTCTGAGTAAAGCAGGCAGAGGGAGAGAAACTTTCTTTCCTTCCTCTTTCCTGCAACGAATTCCTCCTTTGCTCTTGCAAACGCAAGACTTCTTCTGAAAAACTACGTCGCGGTGCAGGGATCCTTCCAGAGGAGCAACGGCATAGTTTTAGCTGTAAGGGCTTGGCAGAGCAGCCGGGGAGAAAAGGCCTCTTGCGATTCTCTTTTCTTTCTGCCTGAATGCGGTCAATTGGCACTTGCCAAAGCAAGGTTTCCCAGCACAAACTACAAAGCAGCAGCTCCCTCCTGGCAGAGGAAATCCCATGCAGTGTTGCCCTGGCGAGATAGTGTTGCTACAGCGAGGCCCAGGGAAAACAGACTGCCTAGAGAAATCCTAGCAAAGCCCTGTGTTTCCCCACAGGAATGTATGTCAGTTTCAGTTCTTTGCCAGCAACGGAGCTCAGAGGCAACGTCAGATTGTGTGTATCTCAGTGAGAGAAAGAACACTGTGACTTCCCCCGTTCCTCTGACGAAAGCGGTTAGAGGGAGAAAAGCGTCCTTTGCTTTCGCTTTCCCGCAGTGAGCTCGGCAGATCTGCCCTTCGCGAAGGGCCGTTTTCCCCCGGAGAACTGCCTCGCGGTAGCCCTGTTCTGGAAGTGGAACGAGTATGCAGTGTTAGCGTTCAGCTATTGTGAAGGCTCGCTTTGGCCCAGGGCAAACGAAGCGCCGGGGGAAATCTTAGCAGAGCCCGGCGCCTTTCCACGGTTCAAAGCCTGGAACTGCAGACTCTTTTGCAAAGAAGAGAGCGCCCAGGCAACAGCAGCCTGCACGTTTCTCAGTGAAAGGGAGAACGTCCTAACTTCATCCAGTCCTCTGAGTAAAGCAGGCAGAGGGAGAGAAACTTTCTTTCCTTCCTCTTTCCTGCAACGAATTCCTCCTTTGCTCTTGCAAACGCAAGGCTTCTTCTGAAAAACTACGTCGCGGTGCAGGGATCCTTCCAGAGGAGCAGCGGCATAGTTTTAGCTGTAAGGGCTTGGCAGAGCAGCCGGGGAGAAAAGGCCTCTTGCGATTCTCTTTTCTTTCTGCCTGAATGCGGTCAATTGGCACTTGCCAAAGCAAGGTTTCCCAGCACAAACTACAAAGCAGCAGCTCCCTCCTGGCAGAGGAAATCCCATGCAGTGTTGCCCTGGCGAGATAGTGTTGCTACAGCGAGGCCCAGGGAAAACAGACTGCCTAGAGAAATCCTAGCAAAGCCCTGTGTTTCCCCACAGGAATGTATGTCAGTTTCAGTTCTTTGCCAGCAACGGAGCTCAGAAGCAACGTCAGATTGTGTGTATCTCAGTGAGAGAAAGAACACTGTGACTTCCCCCGTTCCTCTGACGAAAGCGGTTAGAGGGAGAAAAGCGTCCTTTGCTTTCGCTTTCCCGCAGTGAGCTCGGCAGATCTGCCCTTCGCGAAGGGCCGTTTTCCCCCGGAGAACTGCCTCGCGGTAGCCCTGTTCTGGAAGTGGAACGAGTATGCAGTGTTAGCGTTCAGCTATTGTGAAGGCTCGCTTTGGCCCAGGGCAAACGAAGCGCCGGGGGAAATCTTAGCAGAGCCCGGCGCCTTTCCACGGTTCAAAGCCTGGAACTGCAGACTCTTTTGCAAAGAAGAGAGCGCCCAGGCAACAGCAGCCTGCACGTTTCTCAGTGAAAGGGAGAACGTCCTAACTTCATCCAGTCCTCTGAGTAAAGCAGGCAGAGGGAGAGAAACTTTCTTTCCTTCCTCTTTCCTGCAACGAATTCCTCCTTTGCTCTTGCAAACGCAAGGCTTCTTCTGAAAAACTACGTCGCGGTGCAGGGATACTTCCAGAGGAGCAACGGCATAGTTTTAGCTGTAAGGGCTTGGCAGAGCAGCCGGGGAGAAAAGGCCTCTTGCGATTCTCTTTTCTTTCTGCCTGAATGCGGTCAATTGGCACTTGCCAAAGCAAGGTTTCCCAGCACAAACTACAAAGCAGCAGCTCCCTCCTGGCAGAGGAAATCCCATGCAGTGTTGCCCTGGCGAGATAGTGTTGCTACAGCGAGGCCCAGGGAAAACAGACTGCCTAGAGAAATCCTAGCAAAGCCCTGTGTTTCCCCACAGGAATGTATGTCAGTTTCAGTCCTTTGCCAGCAACGGAGCTCAGAGGCAACGTCAGATTGTGTGTATCTCAGTGAGAGAAAGAACACTGTGACTTCCCCCGTTCCTCTGACGAAAGCGGTTAGAGGGAGAAAAGCGTCCTTTGCTTTCGCTTTCCCGCAGTGAGCTCGGCAGATCTGCCCTTCGCGAAGGGCCGTTTTCCCCCGGAGAACTGCCTCGCGGTAGCCCTGTTCTGGAAGTGGAACGAGTATGCAGTGTTAGCGTTCAGCTATTGTGAAGGCTCGCTTTGGCCCAGGGCAAACGAAGCGCCGGGGGAAATCTTAGCAGAGCCCGGCGCCTTTCCACGGTTCAAAGCCTGGAACTGCAGACTCTTTTGCAAAGAAGAGAGCGCCCAGGCAACAGCAGCCTGCACGTTTCTCAGTGAAAGGGAGAACGTCCTAACTTCATCCAGTCCTCTGAGTAAAGCAGGCAGAGGGAGAGAAACTTTCTTTCCTTCCTCTTTCCTGCAACGAATTCCTCCTTTGCTCTTGCAAACGCAAGGCTTCTTCTGAAAAACTACGTCGCGGTGCAGGGATCTTTCCAGAGGAGCAGCGGCATAGTTTTAGCTGTAAGGGCTTGGCAGAGCAGCCGGGGAGAAAAGGCCTCTTGCGATTCTCTTTTCTTTCTGCCTGAATGCGGTCAATTGGCACTTGCCAAAGCAAGGTTTCCCAGCACAAACTACAAAGCAGCAGCTCCCTCCTGGCAGAGGAAATCCCATGCAGTGTTGCCCTGGCGAGATAGTGTTGCTACAGCGAGGCCCAGGGAAAACAGACTGCCTAGAGAAATCCTAGCAAAGCCCTGTGTTTCCCCACAGGAATGTATGTCAGTTTCAGTTCTTTGCCAGCAACGGAGCTCAGAAGCAACGTCAGATTGTGTGTATCTCAGTGAGAGAAAGAACACTGTGACTTCCCCCGTTCCTCTGACGAAAGCGGTTAGAGGGAGAAAAGCGTCCTTTGCTTTCGCTTTCCCGCAGTGAGCTCGGCAGATCTGCCCTTCGCGAAGGGCCGTTTTCCCCCGGAGAACTGCCTCGCGGTAGCCCTGTTCTGGAAGTGGAACGAGTATGCAGTGTTAGCGTTCAGCTATTGTGAAGGCTCGCTTTAGCCCAGGGCAAACGAAGAGCCGGGGGAAATCTTAGCAGAGCCCGGAGCCTTTCCACGGTTCAAAGCCTGGAACTGCAGACTCTTTTGCAAAGAAGAGAGCGCCCAGGCAACAGCAGCCTGCACGTTTCTCAGTGAAAGGGAGAACGTCCTAACTTCATCCAGTCCTCTGAGTAAAGCAGGCAGAGGGAGAGAAACTTTCTTTCCTTCCTCTTTCCTGCAACGAATTCCTCCTTTGCTCTTGCAAACGCAAGGCTTCTTCTGAAAAACTACGTCGCGGTGCAGGGATCCTTCCAGAGGAGCAACGGCATAGTTTTAGCTGTAAGGGCTTGGCAGAGCAGCCGGGGAGAAAAGGCCTCTTGCGATTCTCTTTTCTTTCTGCCTGAATGCGGTCAATTGGCACTTGCCAAAGCAAGGTTTCCCAGCACAAACTACAAAGCAGCAGCTCCCTCCTGGCAGAGGAAATCCCATGCAGTGTTGCCCTGGCGAGATAGTGTTGCTACAGCGAGGCCCAGGGAAAACAGACTGCCTAGAGAAATCCTAGCAAAGCCCTGTGTTTCCCCACAGGAATGTATGTCAGTTTCAGTTCTTTGCCCGCAACGGAGCTCAGAAGCAACGTCAGATTGTGTGTATCTCAGTGATAGAAAGAACACTGTGACTTCCCCCGTTCCTCTGACGAAAGCGGTTAGAGGGAGAAAAGCGTCCTTTGCTTTCGCTTTCCCGCAGTGAGCTCGGCAGATCTGCCCTTCGCGAAGGGCCGTTTTCCCCCGGAGAACTGCCTCGCGGTAGCCCTGTTCTGGAAGTGGAACGAGTATGCAGTGTTAGCGTTCAGCTATTGTGAAGGCTCGCTTTGGCCCAGGGCAAACGAAGCGCCGGGGGAAATCTTAGCAGAGCCCGGCGCCTTTCCACGGTTCAAAGCCTGGAACTGCAGACTCTTTTGCAAAGAAGAGAGCGCCCAGGCAACAGCAGCCTGCACGTTTCTCAGTGAAAGGGAGAACGTCCTAACTTCATCCAGTCCTCTGAGTAAAGCAGGCAGAGGGAGAGAAACTTTCTTTCCTTCCTCTTTCCTGCAACGAATTCCTCCTTTGCTCTTGCAAACGCAAGGCTTCTTCTGAAAAACTACGTCGCGGTGCAGGGATCCTTCCAGAGGAGCAACGGCATAGTTTTAGCTGTAAGGGCTTGGCAGAGCAGCCGGGGAGAAAAGGCCTCTTGCGATTCTCTTTTCTTTCTGCCTGAATGCGGTCAATTGGCACTTGCCAAAGCAAGGTTTCCCAGCACAAACTACAAAGCAGCAGCTCCCTCCTGGCAGAGAAATCCCATGCAGTGTTGCCCTGGCGAGATAGTGTTGCTACAGCGAGGCCCAGGGAAAACAGACTGCCTAGAGAAATCCTAGCAAAGCCCTGTGTTTCCCCACAGGAATGTATGTCAGTTTCAGTCCTTTGCCAGCAACGGAGCTCAGAGGCAACGTCAGATTGTGTGTATCTCAGTGAGAGAAAGAACACTGTGACTTCCCCCGTTCCTCTGACGAAAGCGGTTAGAGGGAGAAAAGCGTCCTTTGCTTTCGCTTTCCCGCAGTGAGCTCGGCAGATCTGCCCTTCGCGAAGGGCCGTTTTCCCCCGGAGAACTGCCTCGCGGTAGCCCTGTTCTGGAAGTGGAACGAGTATGCAGTGTTAGCGTTCAGCTATTGTGAAGGCTCGCTTTGGCCCAGGGCAAACGAAGAGCCGGGGGAAATCTTAGCAGAGCCCGGCGCCTTTCCACGGTTCAAAGCCTGGAACTGCAGACTCTTTTGCAAAGAAGAGAGCGCCCAGGCAACAGCAGCCTGCACGTTTCTCAGTGAAAGGGAGAACGTCCTAACTTCATCCAGTCCTCTGAGTAAAGCAGGCAGAGGGAGAGAAACTTTCTTTCCTTCCTCTTTCCTGCAACGAATTCCTCCTTTGCTCTTGCAAACCCAAGGCTTCTTCTGAAAAACTACGTTGCGGTGCAGGGATCCTTCCAGAGGAGCAACGGCATAGTTTTAGCTGTAAGGGCTTGGCAGAGCAGCCGGGGAGAAAAGGCCTCTTGCGATTCTCTTTTCTTTCTGCCTGAATGCGGTCAATTGGCACTTGCCAAAGCAAGGTTTCCCAGCACAAACTACAAAGCAGCAGCTCCCTCCTGGCAGAGGAAATCCCATGCAGTGTTGCCCTGGCGAGATAGTGTTGCTACAGCGAGGCCCAGGGAAAACAGACTGCCTAGAGAAATCCTAGCAAAGCCCTGTGTTTCCCCACAGGAATGTATGTCAGTTTCAGTCCTTTGCCAGCAACGGAGCTCAGAGGTAACGTCAGATTGTGTGTATCTCAGTGAGAGAAAGAACACTGTGACTTCCCCCGTTCCTCTGACGAAAGCGGTTAGAGGGAGAAAAGCGTCCTTTGCTTTCGCTTTCCCGCAGTGAGCTCGGCAGATCTGCCCTTCGCGAAGGGCCGTTTTCCCCCGGAGAACTGCCTCGCGGTAGCCCTGTTCTGGAAGTGGAACGAGTATGCAGTGTTAGCGTTCAGCTATTGTGAAGGCTCGCTTTGGCCCAGGGCAAACGAAGCGCCGGGGGAAATCTTAGCAGAGCCCGGCGCCTTTCCACGGTTCAAAGCCTGGAACTGCAGACTCTTTTGCAAAGAAGAGAGCGCCCAGGCAACAGCAGCCTGCACGTTTCTCAGTGAAAGGGAGAACGTCCTAACTTCATCCAGTCCTCTGAGTAAAGCAGGCAGAGGGAGAGAAACTTTCTTTCCTTCCTCTTTCCTGCAACGAATTCCTCCTTTGCTCTTGCAAACGCAAGGCTTCTTCTGAAAAACTACGTCGCGGTGCAGGGATCTTTCCAGAGGAGCAGCGGCATAGTTTTAGCTGTAAGGGCTTGGCAGAGCAGCCGGGGAGAAAAGGCCTCTTGCGATTCTCTTTTCTTTCTGCCTGAATGCGGTCATTGGCACTTGCCAAAGCAAGGTTTCCCAGCACAAACTACAAAGCAGCAGCTCCCTCCTGCAGAGGAAATCCCATGCAGTGTTGCCCTGGCGAGATAGTGTTGCTACAGCGAGGCCCAGGGAAAACAGACTGCCTAGAGAAATCCTAGCAAAGCCCTGTGTTTCCCCACAGGAATGTATGTCAGTTTCAGTTCTTTGCCAGCAACGGAGCTCAGAAGCAACGTCAGATTGTGTGTATCTCAGTGAGAGAAAGAACACTGTGACTTCCCCCGTTCCTCTGACGAAAGCGGTTAGAGGGAGAAAAGCGTCCTTTGCTTTCGCTTTCCCGCAGTGAGCTCGGCAGATCTGCCCTTCGCGAAGGGCCGTTTTCCCCCGGAGAACTGCCTCGCGGTAGCCCTGTTCTGGAAGTGGAACGAGTATGCAGTGTTAGCGTTCAGCTATTGTGAAGGCTCGCTTTAGCCCAGGGCAAACGAGGAGCCGGGGGAAATCTTAGCAGAGCCCGGAGCCTTTCCACGGTTCAAAGCCTGGAACTGCAGACTCTTTTGCAAAGAAGAGAGCGCCCAGGCAACAGCAGCCTGCACGTTTCTCAGTGAAAGGGAGAACGTCCTAACTTCATCCAGTCCTCTGAGTAAAGCAGGCAGAGGGAGGAGAAACTTTCTTTCCTTCCTCTTTCCTGCAACGAATTCCTCCTTTGCTCTTGCAAACGCAAGGCTTCTTCTGAAAAACTACGTTGCGGTGCAGGGATCCTTCCAGAGGAGCAACGGCATAGTTTTAGCTGTAAGGGCTTGGCAGAGCAGCCGGGGAGAAAAGGCCTCTTGCGATTCTCTTTTCTTTCTGCCTGAATGCGGTCAATTGGCACTTGCCAAAGCAAGGTTTCCCAAATACTATCTCTCTATCAGCAGCTCCCTCCTGGCAGAGGAAATCCCATGCAGTGTTGCCCTGGCGAGATAGTGTTGCTACAGCGAGGCCCAGGGAAAACAGACTGCCTAGAGAAATCCTAGCAAAGCCCTGTGTTTCCCCACAGGAATGTATGTCAGTTTCAGTCCTTTGCCAGCAACGGAGCTCAGAGGCAACGTCAGATTGTGTGTATCTCAGTGAGAGAAAGAACACTGTGACTTCCCCCGTTCCTCTGACGAAAGCGGTTAGAGGGAGAAAAGCGTCCTTTGCTTTCGCTTTCCCGCAGTGAGCTCGGCAGATCTGCCCTTCGCGAAGGGCCGTTTTCCCCCGGAGAACTGCCTCGCGGTAGCCCTGTTCTGGAAGTGGAACGAGTATGCAGTGTTAGCGTTCAGCTATTGTGAAGGCTCGCTTTGGCCCAGGGCAAACGAAGAGCCGGGGGAAATCTTAGCAGAGCCCGGCGCCTTTCCACGGTTCAAAGCCTGGACCTGCAGACTCTTTTGCAAAGAAGAGAGCGCCCAGGCAACAGCAGCCTGCACGTTTCTCAGTGAAAGGGAGAACGTCCTAACTTCATCCAGTCCTCTGAGTAAAGCAGGCAGAGGGAGAGAAACTTTCTTTCCTTCCTCTTTCCTGCAACGAATTCCTCCTTTGCTCTTGCAAACGCAAGACTTCTTCTGAAAAACTACGTCGCGGTGCAGGGATCCTTCCAGAGGAGCAACGGCATAGTTTTAGCTGTAAGGGCTTGGCAGAGCAGCCGGGGAGAAAAGGCCTCTTGCGATTCTCTTTTCTTTCTGCCTGAATGCGGTCAATTGGCACTTGCCAAAGCAAGGTTTCCCAGCACAAACTACAAAGCAGCAGCTCCCTCCTGGCAGAGGAAATCCCATGCAGTGTTGCCCTGGCGAGATAGTGTTGCTACAGCGAGGCCCAGGGAAAACAGACTGCCTAGAGAAATCCTAGCAAACTCCTGTGTTTCCCCACAGGAATGTATGTCAGTTTCAGTCCTTTGCCAGCAACGGAGCTCAGAGGCAACGTCAGATTGTGTGTATCTCAGTGAGAGAAAGAACACTGTGACTTCCCCCGTTCCTCTGACGAAAGCGGTTAGAGGGAGAAAAGCGTCCTTTGCTTTCGCTTTCCCGCAGTGAGCTCGGCAGATCTGCCCTTCGCGAAGGGCCGTTTTCCCCCGGAGAACTGCCTCGCGGTAGCCCTGTTCTGGAAGTGGAACGAGTATGCAGTGTTAGCGTTCAGCTATTGTGAAGGCTCGCTTTGGCCCAGGGCAAACGAAGCGCCGGGGGAAATCTTAGCAGAGCCCGGCGCCTTTCCACGGTTCAAAGCCTGGAACTGCAGACTCTTTTGCAAAGAAGAGAGCGCCCAGGCAACAGCAGCCTGCACGTTTCTCAGTGAAAGGGAGAACGTCCTAACTTCATCCAGTCCTCTGAGTAAAGCAGGCAGAGGGAGAGAAACTTTCTTTCCTTCCTCTTTCCTGCAACGAATTCCTCCTTTGCTCTTGCAAACGCAAGGCTTCTTCTGAAAAACTACGTCGCGGTGCAGGGATCCTTCCAGAGGAGCAGCGGCATAGTTTTAGCTGTAAGGGCTTGGCAGAGCAGCCGGGGAGAAAAGGCCTCTTGCGATTCTCTTTTCTTTCTGCCTGAATGCGGTCAATTGGCACTTGCCAAAGCAAGGTTTCCCAGCACAAACTACAAAGCAGCAGCTCCCTCCTGGCAGAGGAAATCCCATGCAGTGTTGCCCTGGCGAGATAGTGTTGCTACAGCGAGGCCCAGGGAAAACAGACTGCCTAGAGAAATCCTAGCAAAGCCCTGTGTTTCCCCACAGGAATGTATGTCAGTTTCAGTCCTTTGCCAGCAACGGAGCTCAGAGGCAACGTCAGATTGTGTGTATCTCAGTGAGAGAAAGAACACTGTGACTTCCCCCGTTCCTCTGACGAAAGCGGTTAGAGGGAGAAAAGCGTCCTTTGCTTTCGCTTTCCCGCAGTGAGCTCGGCAGATCTGCCCTTCGCGAAGGGCCGTTTTCCCCCGGAGAACTGCCTCGCGGTAGCCCTGTTCTGGAAGTGGAACGAGTATGCAGTGTTAGCGTTCAGCTATTGTGAAGGCTCGCTTTGGCCCAGGGCAAACGAAGAGCCGGGGGAAATCTTAGCAGAGCCCGGCGCCTTTCCACGGTTCAAAGCCTGGACCTGCAGACTCTTTTGCAAAGAAGAGAGCGCCCAGGCAACAGCAGCCTGCACGTTTCTCAGTGAAAGGGAGAACGTCCTAACTTCATCCAGTCCTCTGAGTAAAGCAGGCAGAGGGAGAGAAACTTTCTTTCCTTCCTCTTTCCTGCAACGAATTCCTCCTTTGCTCTTGCAAACGCAAGACTTCTTCTGAAAAACTACGTCGCGGTGCAGGGATCCTTCCAGAGGAGCAACGGCATAGTTTTAGCTGTAAGGGCTTGGCAGAGCAGCCGGGGAGAAAAGGCCTCTTGCGATTCTCTTTTCTTTCTGCCTGAATGTGGTCAATTGGCACTTGCCAAAGCAAGGTTTCCCAGCACAAACTACAAAGCAGCAGCTCCCTCCTGGCAGAGGAAATCCCATGCAGTGTTGCCCTGGCGAGATAGTGTTGCTACAGCGAGGCCCAGGGAAAACAGACTGCCTAGAGAAATCCTAGCAAACTCCTGTGTTTCCCCACAGGAATGTATGTCAGTTTCAGTCCTTTGCCAGCAACGGAGCTCAGAGGCAACGTCAGATTGTGTGTATCTCAGTGAGAGAAAGAACACTGTGACTTCCCCCGTTCCTCTGACGAAAGCGGTTAGAGGGAGAAAAGCGTCCTTTGCTTTCGCTTTCCCGCAGTGAGCTCGGCAGATCTGCCCTTCGCGAAGGGCCGTTTTCCCCCGGAGAACTGCCTCGCGGTAGCCCTGTTCTGGAAGTGGAACGAGTATGCAGTGTTAGCGTTCAGCTATTGTGAAGGCTCGCTTTGGCCCAGGGCAAACGAAGCGCCGGGGGAAATCTTAGCAGAGCCCGGCGCCTTTCCACGGTTCAAAGCCTGGAACTGCAGACTCTTTTGCAAAGAAGAGAGCGCCCAGGCAACAGCAGCCTGCACGTTTCTCAGTGAAAGGGAGAACGTCCTAACTTCATCCAGTCCTCTGAGTAAAGCAGGCAGAGGGAGAGAAACTTTCTTTCCTTCCTCTTTCCTGCAACGAATTCCTCCTTTGCTCTTGCAAACGCAAGGCTTCTTCTGAAAAACTACGTCGCGGTGCAGGGATCCTTCCAGAGGAGCAGCGGCATAGTTTTAGCTGTAAGGGCTTGGCAGAGCAGCCGGGGAGAAAAGGCCTCTTGCGATTCTCTTTTCTTTCTGCCTGAATGCGGTCAATTGGCACTTGCCAAAGCAAGGTTTCCCAGCACAAACTACAAAGCAGCAGCTCCCTCCTGGCAGAGGAAATCCCATGCAGTGTTGCCCTGGCGAGATAGTGTTGCTACAGCGAGGCCCAGGGAAAACAGACTGCCTAGAGAAATCCTAGCAAAGCCCTGTGTTTCCCCACAGGAATGTATGTCAGTTTCAGTTCTTTGTCAGCAACGGAGCTCAGAGGCAACGTCAGATTGTGTGTATCTCAGTGAGAGAAAGAACACTGTGACTTCCCCCGTTCCTCTGACGAAAGCGGTTAGAGGGAGAAAAGCGTCCTTTGCTTTCGCTTTCCCGCAGTGAGCTCGGCAGATCTGCCCTTCGCGAAGGGCCGTTTTCCCCCGGAGAACTGCCTCGCGGTAGCCCTGTTCTGGAAGTGGAACGAGTATGCAGTGTTAGCGTTCAGCTATTGTGAAGGCTCGCTTTGGCCCAGGGCAAACGAAGAGCCGGGGGAAATCTTAGCAGAGCCCGGCGCCTTTCCACGGTTCAAAGCCTGGAACTGCAGACTCTTTTGCAAAGAAGAGAGCGCCCAGGCAACAGCAGCCTGCACGTTTCTCAGTGAAAGGGAGAACGTCCTAACTTCATCCAGTCCTCTGAGTAAAGCAGGCAGAGGGAGAGAAACTTTCTTTCCTTCCTCTTTCCTGCAACGAATTCCTCCTTTGCTCTTGCAAACGCAAGGCTTCTTCTGAAAAACTACGTCGCGGTGCAGGGATCCTTCCAGAGGAGCAACGGCATAGTTTTAGCTGTAAGGGCTTGGCAGAGCAGCCGGGGAGAAAAGGCCTCTTGCGATTCTCTTTTCTTTCTGCCTGAATGCGGTCAATTGGCACTTGCCAAAGCAAGGTTTCCCAGCACAAACTACAAAGCAGCAGCTCCCTCCTGGCAGAGGAAATCCCATGCAGTGTTGCCCTGGCGAGATAGTGTTGCTACAGCGAGGCCCAGGGAAAACAGACTGCCTAGAGAAATCCTAGCAAAGCCCTGTGTTTCCCCACAGGAATGCATGTCAGTTTCAGTTCTTTGCCAGCAACGGAGCTCAGAGGCAACGTCAGATTGTGTGTATCTCAGTGAGAGAAAGAACACTGTGACTTCCCCCGTTCCTCTGACGAAAGCGGTTAGAGGGAGAAAAGCGTCCTTTGCTTTCGCTTTCCCGCAGTGAGCTCGGCAGATCTGCCCTTCGCGAAGGGCCGTTTTCCCCCGGAGAACTGCCTCGCGGTAGCCCTGTTCTGGAAGTGGAACGAGTATGCAGTGTTAGCGTTCAGCTATTGTGAAGGCTCGCTTTGGCCCAGGGCAAACGAAGCGCCGGGGGAAATCTTAGCAGAGCCCGGCGCCTTTCCACGGTTCAAAGCCTGGAACTGCAGACTCTTTTGAAAAGAAGAGAGCGCCCAGGCAACAGCAGCCTGCACGTTTCTCAGTGAAAGGGAGAACGTCCTAACTTCATCCAGTCCTCTGAGTAAAGCAGGCAGAGGGAGAGAAACTTTCTTTCCTTCCTCTTTCCTGCAACGAATTCCTCCTTTGCTCTTGCAAACGCAAGGCTTCTTCTGAAAAACTACGTCGCGGTGCAGGGATCCTTCCAGAGGAGCAACGGCATAGTTTTAGCTGTAAGGGCTTGGCAGAGCAGCCGGGGAGAAAAGGCCTCTTGCGATTCTCTTTTCTTTCTGCCTGAATGCGGTCAATTGGCACTTGCCAAAGCAAGGTTTCCCAGCACAAACTACAAAGCAGCAGCTCCCTCCTGGCAGAGGAAATCCCATGCAGTGTTGCCCTGGCGAGATAGTGTTGCTACAGCGAGGCCCAGGGAAAACAGACTGCCTAGAGAAATCCTAGCAAAGCCCTGTGTTTCCCCACAGGAATGTATGTCAGTTTCAGTCCTTTGCCAGCAACGGAGCTCAGAGGCAACGTCAGATTGTGTGTATCTCAGTGAGAGAAAGAACACTGTGACTTCCCCCGTTCCTCTGACGAAAGCGGTTAGAGGGAGAAAAGCGTCCTTTGCTTTCGCTTTCCCGCAGTGAGCTCGGCAGATCTGCCCTTCGCGAAGGGCCGTTTTCCCCCGGAGAACTGCCTCGCGGTAGCCCTGTTCTGGAAGTGGAACGAGTATGCAGTGTTAGCGTTCAGCTATTGTGAAGGCTCGCTTTGGCCCAGGGCAAACGAAGAGCCGGGGGAAATCTTAGCAGAGCCCGGCGCCTTTCCACGGTTCAAAGCCTGGAACTGCAGACTCTTTTGCAAAGAAGAGAGCGCCCAGGCAACAGCAGCCTGCACGTTTCTCAGTGAAAGGGAGAACGTCCTAACTTCATCCAGTCCTCTGAGTAAAGCAGGCAGAGGGAGAGAAACTTTCTTTCCTTCCTCTTTCCTGCAACGAATTCCTCCTTTGCTCTTGCAAACGCAAGGCTTCTTCTGAAAAACTACGTCGCGGTGCAGGGATCTTTCCAGAGGAGCAGCGGCATAGTTTTAGCTGTAAGGGCTTGGCAGAGCAGCCGGGGAGAAAAGGCCTCTTGCGATTCTCTTTTCTTTCTGCCTGAATGCGGTCAATTGGCACTTGCCAAAGCAAGGTTTCCCAGCACAAACTACAAAGCAGCAGCTCCCTCCTGGCAGAGGAAATCCCATGCAGTGTTGCCCTGGCGAGATAGTGTTGCTACAGCGAGGCCCAGGGAAAACAGACTGCCTAGAGAAATCCTAGCAAAGCCCTGTGTTTCCCCACAGGAATGTATGTCAGTTTCAGTCCTTTGCCAGCAACGGAGCTCAGAGGCAACGTCAGATTGTGTGTATCTCAGTGAGAGAAAGAACACTGTGACTTCCCCCGTTCCTCTGACGAAAGCGGTTAGAGGGAGAAAAGCGTCCTTTGCTTTCGCTTTCCCGCAGTGAGCTCGGCAGATCTGCCCTTCGCGAAGGGCCGTTTTCCCCCGGAGAACTGCCTCGCGGTAGCCCTGTTCTGGAAGTGGAACGAGTATGCAGTGTTAGCGTTCAGCTATTGTGAAGGCTCGCTTTGGCCCAGGGCAAACGAAGCGCCGGGGGAAATCTTAGCAGAGCCCGGCGCCTTTCCACGGTTCAAAGCCTGGAACTGCAGACTCTTTTGCAAAGAAGAGAGCGCCCAGGCAACAGCAGCCTGCACGTTTCTCAGTGAAAGGGAGAACGTCCTAACTTCATCCAGTCCTCTGAGTAAAGCAGGCAGAGGGAGAGAAACTTTCTTTCCTTCCTCTTTCCTGCAACGAATTCCTCCTTTGCTCTTGCAAACGCAAGGCTTCTTCTGAAAAACTACGTCGCGGTGCAGGGATCTTTCCAGAGGAGCAGCGGCATAGTTTTAGCTGTAAGGGCTTGGCAGAGCAGCCGGGGAGAAAAGGCCTCTTGCGATTCTCTTTTCTTTCTGCCTGAATGCGGTCAATTGGCACTTGCCAAAGCAAGGTTTCCCAGCACAAACTACAAAGCAGCAGCTCCCTCCTGGCAGAGGAAATCCCATGCAGTGTTGCCCTGGCGAGATAGTGTTGCTACAGCGAGGCCCAGGGAAAACAGACTGCCTAGAGAAATCCTAGCAAAGCCCTGTGTTTCCCCACAGGAATGTATGTCAGTTTCAGTTCTTTGCCAGCAACGGAGCTCAGAAGCAACGTCAGATTGTGTGTATCTCAGTGAGAGAAAGAACACTGTGACTTCCCCCGTTCCTCTGACGAAAGCGGTTAGAGGGAGAAAAGCGTCCTTTGCTTTCGCTTTCCCGCAGTGAGCTCGGCAGATCTGCCCTTCGCGAAGGGCCGTTTTCCCCCGGAGAACTGCCTCGCGGTAGCCCTGTTCTGGAAGTGGAACGAGTATGCAGTGTTAGCGTTCAGCTATTGTGAAGGCTCGCTTTAGCCCAGGGCAAACGAAGAGCCGGGGGAAATCTTAGCAGAGCCCGGAGCCTTTCCACGGTTCAAAGCCTGGAACTGCAGACTCTTTTGCAAAGAAGAGAGCGCCCAGGCAACAGCAGCCTGCACGTTTCTCAGTGAAAGGGAGAACGTCCTAACTTCATCCAGTCCTCTGAGTAAAGCAGGCAGAGGGAGAGAAACTTTCTTTCCTTCCTCTTTCCTGCAACGAATTCCTCCTTTGCTCTTGCAAACGCAAGGCTTCTTCTGAAAAACTACGTTGCGGTGCAGGGATCCTTCCAGAGGAGCAACGGCATAGTTTTAGCTGTAAGGGCTTGGCAGAGCAGCCGGGGAGAAAAGGCCTCTTGCGATTCTCTTTTCTTTCTGCCTGAATGCGGTCAATTGGCACTTGCCAAAGCAAGGTTTCCCAGCACAAACTACAAAGCAGCAGCTCCCTCCTGGCAGAGGAAATCCCATGCAGTGTTGCCCTGGCGAGATAGTGTTGCTACAGCGAGGCCCAGGGAAAACAGACTGCCTAGAGAAATCCTAGCAAAGCCCTGTGTTTCCCCACAGGAATGTATGTCAGTTTCAGTCCTTTGCCAGCAACGCAGCTCAGAGGCAACGTCAGATTGTGTGTATCTCAGTGAGAGAAAGAACACTGTGACTTCCCCCGTTCCTCTGACGAAAGCGGTTAGAGGGAGAAAAGCGTCCTTTGCTTTCGCTTTCCCGCAGTGAGCTCGGCAGATCTGCCCTTCGCGAAGGGCCGTTTTCCCCCGGAGAACTGCCTCGCGGTAGCCCTGTTCTGGAAGTGGAACGAGTATGCAGTGTTAGCGTTCAGCTATTGTGAAGGCTCGCTTTGGCCCAGGGCAAACGAAGCGCCGGGGGAAATCTTAGCAGAGCCCGGCGCCTTTCCACGGTTCAAAGCCTGGAACTGCAGACTCTTTTGCAAAGAAGAGAGCGCCCAGGCAACAGCAGCCTGCACGTTTCTCAGTGAAAGGGAGAACGTCCTAACTTCATCCAGTCCTCTGAGTAAAGCAGGCAGAGGGAGAGAAACTTTCTTTCCTTCCTCTTTCCTGCAACGAATTCCTCCTTTGCTCTTGCAAACGCAAGGCTTCTTCTGAAAAACTACGTCGCGGTGCAGGGATCCTTCCAGAGGAGCAACGGCATAGTTTTAGCTGTAAGGGCTTGGCAGAGCAGCCGGGGAGAAAAGGCCTCTTGCGATTCTCTTTTCTTTCTGCCTGAATGCGGTCAATTGGCACTTGCCAAAGCAAGGTTTCCCAGCACAAACTACAAAGCAGCAGCTCCCTCCTGGCAGAGGAAATCCCATGCAGTGTTGCCCTGGCGAGATAGTGTTGCTACAGCGAGGCCCAGGGAAAACAGACTGCCTAGAGAAATCCTAGCAAAGCCCTGTGTTTCCCCACAGGAATGTATGTCAGTTTCAGTCCTTTGCCAGCAACGGAGCTCAGAGGCAACGTCAGATTGTGTGTATCTCAGTGAGAGAAAGAACACTGTGACTTCCCCCGTTCCTCTGACGAAAGCGGTTAGAGGGAGAAAAGCGTCCTTTGCTTTCGCTTTCCCGCAGTGAGCTCGGCAGATCTGCCCTTCGCGAAGGGCCGTTTTCCCCCGGAGAACTGCCTCGCGGTAGCCCTGTTCTGGAAGTGGAACGAGTATGCAGTGTTAGCGTTCAGCTATTGTGAAGGCTCGCTTTGGCCCAGGGCAAACGAAGAGCCGGGGGAAATCTTAGCAGAGCCCGGCGCCTTTCCACGGTTCAAAGCCTGGAACTGCAGACTCTTTTGCAAAGAAGAGAGCGCCCAGGCAACAGCAGCCTGCACGTTTCTCAGTGAAAGGGAGAACGTCCTAACTTCATCCAGTCCTCTGAGTAAAGCAGGCAGAGGGAGAGAAACTTTCTTTCCTTCCTCTTTCCTGCAACGAATTCCTCCTTTGCTCTTGCAAACGCAAGGCTTCTTCTGAAAAACTACGTCGCGGTGCAGGGATCTTTCCAGAGGAGCAGCGGCATAGTTTTAGCTGTAAGGGCTTGGCAGAGCAGCCGGGGAGAAAAGGCCTCTTGCGATTCTCTTTTCTTTCTGCCTGAATGCGGTCAATTGGCACTTGCCAAAGCAAGGTTTCCCAGCACAAACTACAAAGCAGCAGCTCCCTCCTGGCAGAGGAAATCCCATGCAGTGTTGCCCTGGCGAGATAGTGTTGCTACAGCGAGGCCCAGGGAAAACAGACTGCCTAGAGAAATCCTAGCAAAGCCCTGTGTTTCCCCACAGGAATGTATGTCAGTTTCAGTTCTTTGCCAGCAACGGAGCTCAGAAGCAACGTCAGATTGTGTGTATCTCAGTGAGAGAAAGAACACTGTGACTTCCCCCGTTCCTCTGACGAAAGCGGTTAGAGGGAGAAAAGCGTCCTTTGCTTTCGCTTTCCCGCAGTGAGCTCGGCAGATCTGCCCTTCGCGAAGGGCCGTTTTCCCCCGGAGAACTGCCTCGCGGTAGCCCTGTTCTGGAAGTGGAACGAGTATGCAGTGTTAGCGTTCAGCTATTGTGAAGGCTCGCTTTAGCCCAGGGCAAACGAGGAGCCGGGGGAAATCTTAGCAGAGCCCGGAGCCTTTCCACGGTTCAAAGCCTGGAACTGCAGACTCTTTTGCAAAGAAGAGAGCGCCCAGGCAACAGCAGCCTGCACGTTTCTCAGTGAAAGGGAGAACGTCCTAACTTCATCCAGTCCTCTGAGTAAAGCAGGCAGAGGGAGAGAAACTTTCTTTCCTTCCTCTTTCCTGCAACGAATTCCTCCTTTGCTCTTGCAAACGCAAGGCTTCTTCTTAAAAACTACGTTGCGGTGCAGGGATCCTTCCAGAGGAGCAACGGCATAGTTTTAGCTGTAAGGGCTTGGCAGAGCAGCCGGGGAGAAAAGGCCTCTTGCGATTCTCTTTTCTTTCTGCCTGAATGCGGTCAATTGGCACTTGCCAAAGCAAGGTTTCCCAGCACAAACTACAAAGCAGCAGCTCCCTCCTGGCAGAGGAAATCCCATGCAGTGTTGCCCTGGCGAGATAGTGTTGCTACAGCGAGGCCCAGGGAAAACAGACTGCCTAGAGAAATCCTAGCAAAGCCCTGTGTTTCCCCACAGGAATGTATGTCAGTTTCAGTCCTTTGCCAGCAACGGAGCTCAGAGGCAACGTCAGATTGTGTGTATCTCAGTGAGAGAAAGAACACTGTGACTTCCCCCGTTCCTCTGACGAAAGCGGTTAGAGGGAGAAAAGCGTCCTTTGCTTTCGCTTTCCCGCAGTGAGCTCGGCAGATCTGCCCTTCGCGAAGGGCCGTTTTCCCCCGGAGAACTGCCTCGCGGTAGCCCTGTTCTGGAAGTGGAACGAGTATGCAGTGTTAGCGTTCAGCTATTGTGAAGGCTCGCTTTGGCCCAGGGCAAACGAAGAGCCGGGGGAAATCTTAGCAGAGCCCGGCGCCTTTCCACGGTTCAAAGCCTGGACCTGCAGACTCTTTTGCAAAGAAGAGAGCGCCCAGGCAACAGCAGCCTGCACGTTTCTCAGTGAAAGGGAGAACGTCCTAACTTCATCCAGTCCTCTGAGTAAAGCAGGCAGAGGGAGAGAAACTTTCTTTCCTTCCTCTTTCCTGCAACGAATTCCTCCTTTGCTCTTGCAAACGCAAGGCTTCTTCTGAAAAACTACGTCGCGGTGCAGGGATCCTTCCAGAGGAGCAACGGCATAGTTTTAGCTGTAAGGGCTTGGCAGAGCAGCCGGGGAGAAAAGGCCTCTTGCGATTCTCTTTTCTTTCTGCCTGAATGCGGTCAATTGGCACTTGCCAAAGCAAGGTTTCCCAGCACAAACTACAAAGCAGCAGCTCCCTCCTGGCAGAGGAAATCCCATGCAGTGTTGCCCTGGCGAGATAGTGTTGCTACAGCGAGGCCCAGGGAAAACAGACTGCCTAGAGAAATCCTAGCAAACTCCTGTGTTTCCCCACAGGAATGTATGTCAGTTTCAGTCCTTTGCCAGCAACGGAGCTCAGAGGCAACGTCAGATTGTGTGTATCTCAGTGAGAGAAAGAACACTGTGACTTCCCCCGTTCCTCTGACGAAAGCGGTTAGAGGGAGAAAAGCGTCCTTTGCTTTCGCTTTCCCGCAGTGAGCTCGGCAGATCTGCCCTTCGCGAAGGGCCGTTTTCCCCCGGAGAACTGCCTCGCGGTAGCCCTGTTCTGGAAGTGGAACGAGTATGCAGTGTTAGCGTTCAGCTATTGTGAAGGCTCGCTTTGGCCCAGGGCAAACGAAGCGCCGGGGGAAATCTTAGCAGAGCCCGGCGCCTTTCCACGGTTCAAAGCCTGGAACTGCAGACTCTTTTGCAAAGAAGAGAGCGCCCAGGCAACAGCAGCCTGCACGTTTCTCAGTGAAAGGGAGAACGTCCTAACTTCATCCAGTCCTCTGAGTAAAGCAGGCAGAGGGAGAGAAACTTTCTTTCCTTCCTCTTTCCTGCAACGAATTCCTCCTTTGCTCTTGCAAACGCAAGGCTTCTTCTGAAAAACTACGTCGCGGTGCAGGGATCCTTCCAGAGGAGCAGCGGCATAGTTTTAGCTGTAAGGGCTTGGCAGAGCAGCCGGGGAGAAAAGGCCTCTTGCGATTCTCTTTTCTTTCTGCCTGAATGCGGTCAATTGGCACTTGCCAAAGCAAGGTTTCCCAGCACAAACTACAAAGCAGCAGCTCCCTCCTGGCAGAGGAAATCCCATGCAGTGTTGCCCTGGCGAGATAGTGTTGCTACAGCGAGGCCCAGGGAAAACAGACTGCCTAGAGAAATCCTAGCAAAGCCCTGTGTTTCCCCACAGGAATGTATGTCAGTTTCAGTCCTTTGCCAGCAACGGAGCTCAGAGGCAACGTCAGATTGTGTGTATCTCAGTGAGAGAAAGAACACTGTGACTTCCCCCGTTCCTCTGACGAAAGCGGTTAGAGGGAGAAAAGCGTCCTTTGCTTTCGCTTTCCCGCAGTGAGCTCGGCAGATCTGCCCTTCGCGAAGGGCCGTTTTCCCCCGGAGAACTGCCTCGCGGTAGCCCTGTTCTGGAAGTGGAACGAGTATGCAGTGTTAGCGTTCAGCTATTGTGAAGGCTCGCTTTGGCCCAGGGCAAACGAAGAGCCGGGGGAAATCTTAGCAGAGCCCGGCGCCTTTCCACGGTTCAAAGCCTGGACCTGCAGACTCTTTTGCAAAGAAGAGAGCGCCCAGGCAACAGCAGCCTGCACGTTTCTCAGTGAAAGGGAGAACGTCCTAACTTCATCCAGTCCTCTGAGTAAAGCAGGCAGAGGGAGAGAAACTTTCTTTCCTTCCTCTTTCCTGCAACGAATTCCTCCTTTGCTCTTGCAAACGCAAGACTTCTTCTGAAAAACTACGTCGCGGTGCAGGGATCCTTCCAGAGGAGCAACGGCATAGTTTTAGCTGTAAGGGCTTGGCAGAGCAGCCGGGGAGAAAAGGCCTCTTGCGATTCTCTTTTCTTTCTGCCTGAATGTGGTCAATTGGCACTTGCCAAAGCAAGGTTTCCCAGCACAAACTACAAAGCAGCAGCTCCCTCCTGGCAGAGGAAATCCCATGCAGTGTTGCCCTGGCGAGATAGTGTTGCTACAGCGAGGCCCAGGGAAAACAGACTGCCTAGAGAAATCCTAGCAAACTCCTGTGTTTCCCCACAGGAATGTATGTCAGTTTCAGTCCTTTGCCAGCAACGGAGCTCAGAGGCAACGTCAGATTGTGTGTATCTCAGTGAGAGAAAGAAGACTGTGACTTCCCCCGTTCCTCTGACGAAAGCGGTTAGAGGGAGAAAAGCGTCCTTTGCTTTCGCTTTCCCGCAGTGAGCTCGGCAGATCTGCCCTTCGCGAAGGGCCGTTTTCCCCCGGAGAACTGCCTCGCGGTAGCCCTGTTCTGGAAGTGGAACGAGTATGCAGTGTTAGCGTTCAGCTATTGTGAAGGCTCGCTTTAGCCCAGGGCAAACGAGGAGCCGGGGGAAATCTTAGCAGAGCCCGGAGCCTTTCCACGGTTCAAAGCCTGGAACTGCAGACTCTTTTGCAAAGAAGAGAGCGCCCAGGCAACAGCAGCCTGCACGTTTCTCAGTGAAAGGGAGAACGTCCTAACTTCATCCAGTCCTCTGAGTAAAGCAGGCAGAGGGAGAGAAACTTTCTTTCCTTCCTCTTTCCTGCAACGAATTCCTCCTTTGCTCTTGCAAACGCAAGGCTTCTTCTGAAAAACTACGTTGCGGTGCAGGGATCCTTCCAGAGGAGCAACGGCATAGTTTTAGCTGTAAGGGCTTGGCAGAGCAGCCGGGGAGAAAAGGCCTCTTGCGATTCTCTTTTCTTTCTGCCTGAATGCGGTCAATTGGCACTTGCCAAAGCAAGGTTTCCCAGCACAAACTACAAAGCAGCAGCTCCCTCCTGGCAGAGGAAATCCCATGCAGTGTTGCCCTGGCGAGATAGTGTTGCTACAGCGAGGCCCAGGGAAAACAGACTGCCTAGAGAAATCCTAGCAAAGCCCTGTGTTTCCCCACAGGAATGTATGTCAGTTTCAGTCCTTTGCCAGCAACGGAGCTCAGAGGCAACGTCAGATTGTGTGTATCTCAGTGAGAGAAAGAACACTGTGACTTCCCCCGTTCCTCTGACGAAAGCGGTTAGAGGGAGAAAAGCGTCCTTTGCTTTCGCTTTCCCGCAGTGAGCTCGGCAGATCTGCCCTTCGCGAAGGGCCGTTTTCCCCCGGAGAACTGCCTCGCGGTAGCCCTGTTCTGGAAGTGGAACGAGTATGCAGTGTTAGCGTTCAGCTATTGTGAAGGCTCGCTTTGGCCCAGGGCAAACGAAGAGCCGGGGGAAATCTTAGCAGAGCCCGGCGCCTTTCCACGGTTCAAAGCCTGGACCTGCAGACTCTTTTGCAAAGAAGAGAGCGCCCAGGCAACAGCAGCCTGCACGTTTCTCAGTGAAAGGGAGAACGTCCTAACTTCATCCAGTCCTCTGAGTAAAGCAGGCAGAGGGAGAGAAACTTTCTTTCCTTCCTCTTTCCTGCAACGAATTCCTCCTTTGCTCTTGCAAACGCAAGGCTTCTTCTGAAAAACTACGTTGCGGTGCAGGGATCCTTCCAGAGGAGCAACGGCATAGTTTTAGCTGTAAGGGCTTGGCAGAGCAGCCGGGGAGAAAAGGCCTCTTGCGATTCTCTTTTCTTTCTGCCTGAATGCGGTCAATTGGCACTTGCCAAAGCAAGGTTTCCCAGCACAAACTACAAAGCAGCAGCTCCCTCCTGGCAGAGGAAATCCCATGCAGTGTTGCCCTGGCGAGATAGTGTTGCTACAGCGAGGCCCAGGGAAAACAGACTGCCTAGAGAAATCCTAGCAAAGCCCTGTGTTTCCCCACAGGAATGTATGTCAGTTTCAGTCCTTTGCCAGCAACGCAGCTCAGAGGCAACGTCAGATTGTGTGTATCTCAGTGAGAGAAAGAACACTGTGACTTCCCCCGTTCCTCTGACGAAAGCGGTTAGAGGGAGAAAAGCGTCCTTTGCTTTCGCTTTCCCGCAGTGAGCTCGGCAGATCTGCCCTTCGCGAAGGGCCGTTTTCCCCCGGAGAACTGCCTCGCGGTAGCCCTGTTCTGGAAGTGGAACGAGTATGCAGTGTTAGCGTTCAGCTATTGTGAAGGCTCGCTTTGGCCCAGGGCAAACGAAGCGCCGGGGGAAATCTTAGCAGAGCCCGGCGCCTTTCCACGGTTCAAAGCCTGGAACTGCAGACTCTTTTGCAAAGAAGAGAGCGCCCAGGCAACAGCAGCCTGCACGTTTCTCAGTGAAAGGGAGAACGTCCTAACTTCATCCAGTCCTCTGAGTAAAGCAGGCAGAGGGAGAGAAACTTTCTTTCCTTCCTCTTTCCTGCAACGAATTCCTCCTTTGCTCTTGCAAACGCAAGGCTTCTTCTGAAAAACTACGTCGCGGTGCAGGGATCCTTCCAGAGGAGCAACGGCATAGTTTTAGCTGTAAGGGCTTGGCAGAGCAGCCGGGGAGAAAAGGCCTCTTGCGATTCTCTTTTCTTTCTGCCTGAATGCGGTCAATTGGCACTTGCCAAAGCAAGGTTTCCCAGCACAAACTACAAAGCAGCAGCTCCCTCCTGGCAGAGGAAATCCCATGCAGTGTTGCCCTGGCGAGATAGTGTTGCTACAGCGAGGCCCAGGGAAAACAGACTGCCTAGAGAAATCCTAGCAAAGCCCTGTGTTTCCCCACAGGAATGTATGTCAGTTTCAGTCCTTTGCCAGCAACGGAGCTCAGAGGCAACGTCAGATTGTGTGTATCTCAGTGAGAGAAAGAACACTGTGACTTCCCCCGTTCCTCTGACGAAAGCGGTTAGAGGGAGAAAAGCGTCCTTTGCTTTCGCTTTCCCGCAGTGAGCTCGGCAGATCTGCCCTTCGCGAAGGGCCGTTTTCCCCCGGAGAACTGCCTCGCGGTAGCCCTGTTCTGGAAGTGGAACGAGTATGCAGTGTTAGCGTTCAGCTATTGTGAAGGCTCGCTTTGGCCCAGGGCAAACGAAGAGCCGGGGGAAATCTTAGCAGAGCCCGGCGCCTTTCCACGGTTCAAAGCCTGGAACTGCAGACTCTTTTGCAAAGAAGAGAGCGCCCAGGCAACAGCAGCCTGCACGTTTCTCAGTGAAAGGGAGAACGTCCTAACTTCATCCAGTCCTCTGAGTAAAGCAGGCAGAGGGAGAGAAACTTTCTTTCCTTCCTCTTTCCTGCAACGAATTCCTCCTTTGCTCTTGCAAACGCAAGGCTTCTTCTGAAAAACTACGTCGCGGTGCAGGGATCTTTCCAGAGGAGCAGCGGCATAGTTTTAGCTGTAAGGGCTTGGCAGAGCAGCCGGGGAGAAAAGGCCTCTTGCGATTCTCTTTTCTTTCTGCCTGAATGCGGTCAATTGGCACTTGCCAAAGCAAGGTTTCCCAGCACAAACTACAAAGCAGCAGCTCCCTCCTGGCAGAGGAAATCCCATGCAGTGTTGCCCTGGCGAGATAGTGTTGCTACAGCGAGGCCCAGGGAAAACAGACTGCCTAGAGAAATCCTAGCAAAGCCCTGTGTTTCCCCACAGGAATGTATGTCAGTTTCAGTTCTTTGCCAGCAACGGAGCTCAGAAGCAACGTCAGATTGTGTGTATCTCAGTGAGAGAAAGAACACTGTGACTTCCCCCGTTCCTCTGACGAAAGCGGTTAGAGGGAGAAAAGCGTCCTTTGCTTTCGCTTTCCCGCAGTGAGCTCGGCAGATCTGCCCTTCGCGAAGGGCCGTTTTCCCCCGGAGAACTGCCTCGCGGTAGCCCTGTTCTGGAAGTGGAACGAGTATGCAGTGTTAGCGTTCAGCTATTGTGAAGGCTCGCTTTAGCCCAGGGCAAACGAGGAGCCGGGGGAAATCTTAGCAGAGCCCGGAGCCTTTCCACGGTTCAAAGCCTGGAACTGCAGACTCTTTTGCAAAGAAGAGAGCGCCCAGGCAACAGCAGCCTGCACGTTTCTCAGTGAAAGGGAGAACGTCCTAACTTCATCCAGTCCTCTGAGTAAAGCAGGCAGAGGGAGAGAAACTTTCTTTCCTTCCTCTTTCCTGCAACGAATTCCTCCTTTGCTCTTGCAAACGCAAGGCTTCTTCTTAAAAACTACGTTGCGGTGCAGGGATCCTTCCAGAGGAGCAACGGCATAGTTTTAGCTGTAAGGGCTTGGCAGAGCAGCCGGGGAGAAAAGGCCTCTTGCGATTCTCTTTTCTTTCTGCCTGAATGCGGTCAATTGGCACTTGCCAAAGCAAGGTTTCCCAGCACAAACTACAAAGCAGCAGCTCCCTCCTGGCAGAGGAAATCCCATGCAGTGTTGCCCTGGCGAGATAGTGTTGCTACAGCGAGGCCCAGGGAAAACAGACTGCCTAGAGAAATCCTAGCAAAGCCCTGTGTTTCCCCACAGGAATGTATGTCAGTTTCAGTCCTTTGCCAGCAACGGAGCTCAGAGGCAACGTCAGATTGTGTGTATCTCAGTGAGAGAAAGAACACTGTGACTTCCCCCGTTCCTCTGACGAAAGCGGTTAGAGGGAGAAAAGCGTCCTTTGCTTTCGCTTTCCCGCAGTGAGCTCGGCAGATCTGCCCTTCGCGAAGGGCCGTTTTCCCCCGGAGAACTGCCTCGCGGTAGCCCTGTTCTGGAAGTGGAACGAGTATGCAGTGTTAGCGTTCAGCTATTGTGAAGGCTCGCTTTGGCCCAGGGCAAACGAAGAGCCGGGGGAAATCTTAGCAGAGCCCGGCGCCTTTCCACGGTTCAAAGCCTGGACCTGCAGACTCTTTTGCAAAGAAGAGAGCGCCCAGGCAACAGCAGCCTGCACGTTTCTCAGTGAAAGGGAGAACGTCCTAACTTCATCCAGTCCTCTGAGTAAAGCAGGCAGAGGGAGAGAAACTTTCTTTCCTTCCTCTTTCCTGCAACGAATTCCTCCTTTGCTCTTGCAAACGCAAGGCTTCTTCTGAAAAACTACGTCGCGGTGCAGGGATCCTTCCAGAGGAGCAACGGCATAGTTTTAGCTGTAAGGGCTTGGCAGAGCAGCCGGGGAGAAAAGGCCTCTTGCGATTCTCTTTTCTTTCTGCCTGAATGCGGTCAATTGGCACTTGCCAAAGCAAGGTTTCCCAGCACAAACTACAAAGCAGCAGCTCCCTCCTGGCAGAGGAAATCCCATGCAGTGTTGCCCTGGCGAGATAGTGTTGCTACAGCGAGGCCCAGGGAAAACAGACTGCCTAGAGAAATCCTAGCAAACTCCTGTGTTTCCCCACAGGAATGTATGTCAGTTTCAGTCCTTTGCCAGCAACGGAGCTCAGAGGCAACGTCAGATTGTGTGTATCTCAGTGAGAGAAAGAACACTGTGACTTCCCCCGTTCCTCTGACGAAAGCGGTTAGAGGGAGAAAAGCGTCCTTTGCTTTCGCTTTCCCGCAGTGAGCTCGGCAGATCTGCCCTTCGCGAAGGGCCGTTTTCCCCCGGAGAACTGCCTCGCGGTAGCCCTGTTCTGGAAGTGGAACGAGTATGCAGTGTTAGCGTTCAGCTATTGTGAAGGCTCGCTTTGGCCCAGGGCAAACGAAGCGCCGGGGGAAATCTTAGCAGAGCCCGGCGCCTTTCCACGGTTCAAAGCCTGGAACTGCAGACTCTTTTGCAAAGAAGAGAGCGCCCAGGCAACAGCAGCCTGCACGTTTCTCAGTGAAAGGGAGAACGTCCTAACTTCATCCAGTCCTCTGAGTAAAGCAGGCAGAGGGAGAGAAACTTTCTTTCCTTCCTCTTTCCTGCAACGAATTCCTCCTTTGCTCTTGCAAACGCAAGGCTTCTTCTGAAAAACTACGTCGCGGTGCAGGGATCCTTCCAGAGGAGCAGCGGCATAGTTTTAGCTGTAAGGGCTTGGCAGAGCAGCCGGGGAGAAAAGGCCTCTTGCGATTCTCTTTTCTTTCTGCCTGAATGCGGTCAATTGGCACTTGCCAAAGCAAGGTTTCCCAGCACAAACTACAAAGCAGCAGCTCCCTCCTGGCAGAGGAAATCCCATGCAGTGTTGCCCTGGCGAGATAGTGTTGCTACAGCGAGGCCCAGGGAAAACAGACTGCCTAGAGAAATCCTAGCAAAGCCCTGTGTTTCCCCACAGGAATGTATGTCAGTTTCAGTCCTTTGCCAGCAACGGAGCTCAGAGGCAACGTCAGATTGTGTGTATCTCAGTGAGAGAAAGAACACTGTGACTTCCCCCGTTCCTCTGACGAAAGCGGTTAGAGGGAGAAAAGCGTCCTTTGCTTTCGCTTTCCCGCAGTGAGCTCGGCAGATCTGCCCTTCGCGAAGGGCCGTTTTCCCCCGGAGAACTGCCTCGCGGTAGCCCTGTTCTGGAAGTGGAACGAGTATGCAGTGTTAGCGTTCAGCTATTGTGAAGGCTCGCTTTGGCCCAGGGCAAACGAAGAGCCGGGGGAAATCTTAGCAGAGCCCGGCGCCTTTCCACGGTTCAAAGCCTGGACCTGCAGACTCTTTTGCAAAGAAGAGAGCGCCCAGGCAACAGCAGCCTGCACGTTTCTCAGTGAAAGGGAGAACGTCCTAACTTCATCCAGTCCTCTGAGTAAAGCAGGCAGAGGGAGAGAAACTTTCTTTCCTTCCTCTTTCCTGCAACGAATTCCTCCTTTGCTCTTGCAAACGCAAGACTTCTTCTGAAAAACTACGTCGCGGTGCAGGGATCCTTCCAGAGGAGCAACGGCATAGTTTTAGCTGTAAGGGCTTGGCAGAGCAGCCGGGGAGAAAAGGCCTCTTGCGATTCTCTTTTCTTTCTGCCTGAATGTGGTCAATTGGCACTTGCCAAAGCAAGGTTTCCCAGCACAAACTACAAAGCAGCAGCTCCCTCCTGGCAGAGGAAATCCCATGCAGTGTTGCCCTGGCGAGATAGTGTTGCTACAGCGAGGCCCAGGGAAAACAGACTGCCTAGAGAAATCCTAGCAAACTCCTGTGTTTCCCCACAGGAATGTATGTCAGTTTCAGTCCTTTGCCAGCAACGGAGCTCAGAGGCAACGTCAGATTGTGTGTATCTCAGTGAGAGAAAGAAGACTGTGACTTCCCCCGTTCCTCTGACGAAAGCGGTTAGAGGGAGAAAAGCGTCCTTTGCTTTCGCTTTCCCGCAGTGAGCTCGGCAGATCTGCCCTTCGCGAAGGGCCGTTTTCCCCCGGAGAACTGCCTCGCGGTAGCCCTGTTCTGGAAGTGGAACGAGTATGCAGTGTTAGCGTTCAGCTATTGTGAAGGCTCGCTTTAGCCCAGGGCAAACGAGGAGCCGGGGGAAATCTTAGCAGAGCCCGGAGCCTTTCCACGGTTCAAAGCCTGGAACTGCAGACTCTTTTGCAAAGAAGAGAGCGCCCAGGCAACAGCAGCCTGCACGTTTCTCAGTGAAAGGGAGAACGTCCTAACTTCATCCAGTCCTCTGAGTAAAGCAGGCAGAGGGAGAGAAACTTTCTTTCCTTCCTCTTTCCTGCAACGAATTCCTCCTTTGCTCTTGCAAACGCAAGGCTTCTTCTGAAAAACTACGTTGCGGTGCAGGGATCCTTCCAGAGGAGCAACGGCATAGTTTTAGCTGTAAGGGCTTGGCAGAGCAGCCGGGGAGAAAAGGCCTCTTGCGATTCTCTTTTCTTTCTGCCTGAATGCGGTCAATTGGCACTTGCCAAAGCAAGGTTTCCCAGCACAAACTACAAAGCAGCAGCTCCCTCCTGGCAGAGGAAATCCCATGCAGTGTTGCCCTGGCGAGATAGTGTTGCTACAGCGAGGCCCAGGGAAAACAGACTGCCTAGAGAAATCCTAGCAAAGCCCTGTGTTTCCCCACAGGAATGTATGTCAGTTTCAGTCCTTTGCCAGCAACGGAGCTCAGAGGCAACGTCAGATTGTGTGTATCTCAGTGAGAGAAAGAACACTGTGACTTCCCCCGTTCCTCTGACGAAAGCGGTTAGAGGGAGAAAAGCGTCCTTTGCTTTCGCTTTCCCGCAGTGAGCTCGGCAGATCTGCCCTTCGCGAAGGGCCGTTTTCCCCCGGAGAACTGCCTCGCGGTAGCCCTGTTCTGGAAGTGGAACGAGTATGCAGTGTTAGCGTTCAGCTATTGTGAAGGCTCGCTTTGGCCCAGGGCAAACGAAGAGCCGGGGGAAATCTTAGCAGAGCCCGGCGCCTTTCCACGGTTCAAAGCCTGGACCTGCAGACTCTTTTGCAAAGAAGAGAGCGCCCAGGCAACAGCAGCCTGCACGTTTCTCAGTGAAAGGGAGAACGTCCTAACTTCATCCAGTCCTCTGAGTAAAGCAGGCAGAGGGAGAGAAACTTTCTTTCCTTCCTCTTTCCTGCAACGAATTCCTCCTTTGCTCTTGCAAACGCAAGGCTTCTTCTGAAAAACTACGTCGCGGTGCAGGGATCCTTCCAGAGGAGCAACGGCATAGTTTTAGCTGTAAGGGCTTGGCAGAGCAGCCGGGGAGAAAAGGCCTCTTGCGATTCTCTTTTCTTTCTGCCTGAATGCGGTCAATTGGCACTTGCCAAAGCAAGGTTTCCCAGCACAAACTACAAAGCAGCAGCTCCCTCCTGGCAGAGGAAATCCCATGCAGTGTTGCCCTGGCGAGATAGTGTTGCTACAGCGAGGCCCAGGGAAAACAGACTGCCTAGAGAAATCCTAGCAAACTCCTGTGTTTCCCCACAGGAATGTATGTCAGTTTCAGTCCTTTGCCAGCAACGGAGCTCAGAGGCAACGTCAGATTGTGTGTATCTCAGTGAGAGAAAGAACACTGTGACTTCCCCCGTTCCTCTGACGAAAGCGGTTAGAGGGAGAAAAGCGTCCTTTGCTTTCGCTTTCCCGCAGTGAGCTCGGCAGATCTGCCCTTCGCGAAGGGCCGTTTTCCCCCGGAGAACTGCCTCGCGGTAGCCCTGTTCTGGAAGTGGAACGAGTATGCAGTGTTAGCGTTCAGCTATTGTGAAGGCTCGCTTTGGCCCAGGGCAAACGAAGCGCCGGGGGAAATCTTAGCAGAGCCCGGCGCCTTTCCACGGTTCAAAGCCTGGAACTGCAGACTCTTTTGCAAAGAAGAGAGCGCCCAGGCAACAGCAGCCTGCACGTTTCTCAGTGAAAGGGAGAACGTCCTAACTTCATCCAGTCCTCTGAGTAAAGCAGGCAGAGGGAGAGAAACTTTCTTTCCTTCCTCTTTCCTGCAACGAATTCCTCCTTTGCTCTTGCAAACGCAAGGCTTCTTCTGAAAAACTACGTCGCGGTGCAGGGATCCTTCCAGAGGAGCAGCGGCATAGTTTTAGCTGTAAGGGCTTGGCAGAGCAGCCGGGGAGAAAAGGCCTCTTGCGATTCTCTTTTCTTTCTGCCTGAATGCGGTCAATTGGCACTTGCCAAAGCAAGGTTTCCCAGCACAAACTACAAAGCAGCAGCTCCCTCCTGGCAGAGGAAATCCCATGCAGTGTTGCCCTGGCGAGATAGTGTTGCTACAGCGAGGCCCAGGGAAAACAGACTGCCTAGAGAAATCCTAGCAAAGCCCTGTGTTTCCCCACAGGAATGTATGTCAGTTTCAGTCCTTTGCCAGCAACGGAGCTCAGAGGCAACGTCAGATTGTGTGTATCTCAGTGAGAGAAAGAACACTGTGACTTCCCCCGTTCCTCTGACGAAAGCGGTTAGAGGGAGAAAAGCGTCCTTTGCTTTCGCTTTCCCGCAGTGAGCTCGGCAGATCTGCCCTTCGCGAAGGGCCGTTTTCCCCCGGAGAACTGCCTCGCGGTAGCCCTGTTCTGGAAGTGGAACGAGTATGCAGTGTTAGCGTTCAGCTATTGTGAAGGCTCGCTTTGGCCCAGGGCAAACGAAGAGCCGGGGGAAATCTTAGCAGAGCCCGGCGCCTTTCCACGGTTCAAAGCCTGGACCTGCAGACTCTTTTGCAAAGAAGAGAGCGCCCAGGCAACAGCAGCCTGCACGTTTCTCAGTGAAAGGGAGAACGTCCTAACTTCATCCAGTCCTCTGAGTAAAGCAGGCAGAGGGAGAGAAACTTTCTTTCCTTCCTCTTTCCTGCAACGAATTCCTCCTTTGCTCTTGCAAACGCAAGACTTCTTCTGAAAAACTACGTCGCGGTGCAGGGATCCTTCCAGAGGAGCAACGGCATAGTTTTAGCTGTAAGGGCTTGGCAGAGCAGCCGGGGAGAAAAGGCCTCTTGCGATTCTCTTTTCTTTCTGCCTGAATGTGGTCAATTGGCACTTGCCAAAGCAAGGTTTCCCAGCACAAACTACAAAGCAGCAGCTCCCTCCTGGCAGAGGAAATCCCATGCAGTGTTGCCCTGGCGAGATAGTGTTGCTACAGCGAGGCCCAGGGAAAACAGACTGCCTAGAGAAATCCTAGCAAACTCCTGTGTTTCCCCACAGGAATGTATGTCAGTTTCAGTCCTTTGCCAGCAACGGAGCTCAGAGGCAACGTCAGATTGTGTGTATCTCAGTGAGAGAAAGAAGACTGTGACTTCCCCCGTTCCTCTGACGAAAGCGGTTAGAGGGAGAAAAGCGTCCTTTGCTTTCGCTTTCCCGCAGTGAGCTCGGCAGATCTGCCCTTCGCGAAGGGCCGTTTTCCCCCGGAGAACTGCCTCGCGGTAGCCCTGTTCTGGAAGTGGAACGAGTATGCAGTGTTAGCGTTCAGCTATTGTGAAGGCTCGGTTTGGCCCAGGGCAAACGAAGAGCCGGGGGAAATCGTAGCAGAGCCCGGCGCCTTTCCACGGTTCAAAGCCTGGAACTGCAGACTCTTTTGCAAAGAAGAGAGCGCCCAGGCAACAGCAGCCTGCACGTTTCTCAGTGAAAGGGAGAACGTCCTAACTTCATCCAGTCCTCTGAGTAAAGCAGGCAGAGGGAGAGAAACTTTCTTTCCTTCCTCTTTCCTGCAACGAATTCCTCCTTTGCTCTTGCAAACGCAAGGCTTCTTCTGAAAAACTACGTCGCGGTGCAGGGATCCTTCCAGAGGAGCAGCGGCATAGTTTTAGCTGTAAGGGCTTGGCAGAGCAGCCGGGGAGAAAAGGCCTCTTGCGATTCTCTTTTCTTTCTGCCTGAATGCGGTCAATTGGCACTTGCCAAAGCAAGGTTTCCCAGCACAAACTACAAAGCAGCAGCTCCCTCCTGGCAGAGGAAATCCCATGCAGTGTTGCCCTGGCGAGATAGTGTTGCTACAGCGAGGCCCAGGGAAAACAGACTGCCTAGAGAAATCCTAGCAAAGCCCTGTGTTTCCCCACAGGAATGTATGTCAGTTTCAGTTCTTTGTCAGCAACGGAGCTCAGAGGCAACGTCAGATTGTGTGTATCTCAGTGAGAGAAAGAACACTGTGACTTCCCCCGTTCCTCTGACGAAAGCGGTTAGAGGGAGAAAAGCGTCCTTTGCTTTCGCTTTCCCGCAGTGAGCTCGGCAGATCTGCCCTTCGCGAAGGGCCGTTTTCCCCCGGAGAACTGCCTCGCGGTAGCCCTGTTCTGGAAGTGGAACGAGTATGCAGTGTTAGCGTTCAGCTATTGTGAAGGCTCGCTTTGGCCCAGGGCAAACGAAGAGCCGGGGGAAATCTTAGCAGAGCCCGGCGCCTTTCCACGGTTCAAAGCCTGGAACTGCAGACTCTTTTGCAAAGAAGAGAGCGCCCAGGCAACAGCAGCCTGCACGTTTCTCAGTGAAAGGGAGAACGTCCTAACTTCATCCAGTCCTCTGAGTAAAGCAGGCAGAGGGAGAGAAACTTTCTTTCCTTCCTCTTTCCTGCAACGAATTCCTCCTTTGCTCTTGCAAACGCAAGGCTTCTTCTGAAAAACTACGTCGCGGTGCAGGGATCCTTCCAGAGGAGCAACGGCATAGTTTTAGCTGTAAGGGCTTGGCAGAGCAGCCGGGGAGAAAAGGCCTCTTGCGATTCTCTTTTCTTTCTGCCTGAATGCGGTCAATTGGCACTTGCCAAAGCAAGGTTTCCCAGCACAAACTACAAAGCAGCAGCTCCCTCCTGGCAGAGGAAATCCCATGCAGTGTTGCCCTGGCGAGATAGTGTTGCTACAGCGAGGCCCAGGGAAAACAGACTGCCTAGAGAAATCCTAGCAAAGCCCTGTGTTTCCCCACAGGAATGCATGTCAGTTTCAGTTCTTTGCCAGCAACGGAGCTCAGAGGCAACGTCAGATTGTGTGTATCTCAGTGAGAGAAAGAACACTGTGACTTCCCCCGTTCCTCTGACGAAAGCGGTTAGAGGGAGAAAAGCGTCCTTTGCTTTCGCTTTCCCGCAGTGAGCTCGGCAGATCTGCCCTTCGCGAAGGGCCGTTTTCCCCCGGAGAACTGCCTCGCGGTAGCCCTGTTCTGGAAGTGGAACGAGTATGCAGTGTTAGCGTTCAGCTATTGTGAAGGCTCGCTTTGGCCCAGGGCAAACGAAGCGCCGGGGGAAATCTTAGCAGAGCCCGGCGCCTTTCCACGGTTCAAAGCCTGGAACTGCAGACTCTTTTGAAAAGAAGAGAGCGCCCAGGCAACAGCAGCCTGCACGTTTCTCAGTGAAAGGGAGAACGTCCTAACTTCATCCAGTCCTCTGAGTAAAGCAGGCAGAGGGAGAGAAACTTTCTTTCCTTCCTCTTTCCTGCAACGAATTCCTCCTTTGCTCTTGCAAACGCAAGGCTTCTTCTGAAAAACTACGTCGCGGTGCAGGGATCCTTCCAGAGGAGCAACGGCATAGTTTTAGCTGTAAGGGCTTGGCAGAGCAGCCGGGGAGAAAAGGCCTCTTGCGATTCTCTTTTCTTTCTGCCTGAATGCGGTCAATTGGCACTTGCCAAAGCAAGGTTTCCCAGCACAAACTACAAAGCAGCAGCTCCCTCCTGGCAGAGGAAATCCCATGCAGTGTTGCCCTGGCGAGATAGTGTTGCTACAGCGAGGCCCAGGGAAAACAGACTGCCTAGAGAAATCCTAGCAAAGCCCTGTGTTTCCCCACAGGAATGTATGTCAGTTTCAGTCCTTTGCCAGCAACGGAGCTCAGAGGCAACGTCAGATTGTGTGTATCTCAGTGAGAGAAAGAACACTGTGACTTCCCCCGTTCCTCTGACGAAAGCGGTTAGAGGGAGAAAAGCGTCCTTTGCTTTCGCTTTCCCGCAGTGAGCTCGGCAGATCTGCCCTTCGCGAAGGGCCGTTTTCCCCCAGAGAACTGCCTCGCGGTAGCCCTGTTCTGGAAGTGGAACGAGTATGCAGTGTTAGCGTTCAGCTATTGTGAAGGCTCGCTTTGGCCCAGGGCAAACGAAGCGCCGGGGGAAATCTTAGCAGAGCCCGGCGCCTTTCCACGGTTCAAAGCCTGGAACTGCAGACTCTTTTGCAAAGAAGAGAGCGCCCAGGCAACAGCAGCCTGCACGTTTCTCAGTGAAAGGGAGAACGTCCTAACTTCATCCAGTCCTCTGAGTAAAGCAGGCAGAGGGAGAGAAACTTTCTTTCCTTCCTCTTTCCTGCAACGAATTCCTCCTTTGCTCTTGCAAACGCAAGGCTTCTTCTGAAAAACTACGTCGCGGTGCAGGGATCTTTCCAGAGGAGCAGCGGCATAGTTTTAGCTGTAAGGGCTTGGCAGAGCAGCCGGGGAGAAAAGGCCTCTTGCGATTCTCTTTTCTTTCTGCCTGAATGCGGTCAATTGGCACTTGCCAAAGCAAGGTTTCCCAGCACAAACTACAAAGCAGCAGCTCCCTCCTGGCAGAGGAAATCCCATGCAGTGTTGCCCTGGCGAGATAGTGTTGCTACAGCGAGGCCCAGGGAAAACAGACTGCCTAGAGAAATCCTAGCAAAGCCCTGTGTTTCCCCACAGGAATGTATGTCAGTTTCAGTTCTTTGCCAGCAACGGAGCTCAGAGGCAACGTCAGATTGTGTGTATCTCAGTGAGAGAAAGAACACTGTGACTTCCCCCGTTCCTCTGACGAAAGCGGTTAGAGGGAGAAAAGCGTCCTTTGCTTTCGCTTTCCCGCAGTGAGCTCGGCAGATCTGCCCTTCGCGAAGGGCCGTTTTCCCCCGGAGAACTGCCTCGCGGTAGCCCTGTTCTGGAAGTGGAACGAGTATGCAGTGTTAGCGTTCAGCTATTGTGAAGGCTCGCTTTAGCCCAGGGCAAACGAAGAGCCGGGGGAAATCTTAGCAGAGCCCGGAGCCTTTCCACGGTTCAAAGCCTGGAACTGCAGACTCTTTTGCAAAGAAGAGAGCGCCCAGGCAACAGCAGCCTGCACGTTTCTCAGTGAAAGGGAGAACGTCCTAACTTCATCCAGTCCTCTGAGTAAAGCAGGCAGAGGGAGAGAAACTTTCTTTCCTTCCTCTTTCCTGCAACGAATTCCTCCTTTGCTCTTGCAAACGCAAGGCTTCTTCTGAAAAACTACGTCGCGGTGCAGGGATCCTTCCAGAGGAGCAACGGCATAGTTTTAGCTGTAAGGGCTTGGCAGAGCAGCCGGGGAGAAAAGGCCTCTTGCGATTCTCTTTTCTTTCTGCCTGAATGCGGTCAATTGGCACTTGCCAAAGCAAGGTTTCCCAGCACAAACTACAAAGCAGCAGCTCCCTCCTGGCAGAGGAAATCCCATGCAGTGTTGCCCTGGCGAGATAGTGTTGCTACAGCGAGGCCCAGGGAAAACAGACTGCCTAGAGAAATCCTAGCAAAGCCCTGTGTTTCCCCACAGGAATGTATGTCAGTTTCAGTCCTTTGCCAGCAACGGAGCTCAGAGGCAACGTCAGATTGTGTGTATCTCAGTGAGAGAAAGAACACTGTGACTTCCCCCGTTCCTCTGACGAAAGCGGTTAGAGGGAGAAAAGCGTCCTTTGCTTTCGCTTTCCCGCAGTGAGCTCGGCAGATCTGCCCTTCGCGAAGGGCCGTTTTCCCCCGGAGAACTGCCTCGCGGTAGCCCTGTTCTGGAAGTGGAACGAGTATGCAGTGTTAGCGTTCAGCTATTGTGAAGGCTCGCTTTGGCCCAGGGCAAACGAAGAGCCGGGGGAAATCTTAGCAGAGCCCGGCGCCTTTCCACGGTTCAAAGCCTGGAACTGCAGACTCTTTTGCAAAGAAGAGAGCGCCCAGGCAACAGCAGCCTGCACGTTTCTCAGTGAAAGGGAGAACGTCCTAACTTCATCCAGTCCTCTGAGTAAAGCAGGCAGAGGGAGAGAAACTTTCTTTCCTTCCTCTTTCCTGCAACGAATTCCTCCTTTGCTCTTGCAAACGCAAGGCTTCTTCTGAAAAACTACGTTGCGGTGCAGGGATCCTTCCAGAGGAGCAACGGCATAGTTTTAGCTGTAAGGGCTTGGCAGAGCAGCCGGGGAGAAAAGGCCTCTTGCGATTCTCTTTTCTTTCTGCCTGAATGCGGTCAATTGGCACTTGCCAAAGCAAGGTTTCCCAGCACAAACTACAAAGCAGCAGCTCCCTCCTGGCAGAGGAAATCCCATGCAGTGTTGCCCTGGCGAGATAGTGTTGCTACAGCGAGGCCCAGGGAAAACAGACTGCCTAGAGAAATCCTAGCAAAGCCCTGTGTTTCCCCACAGGAATGTATGTCAGTTTCAGTCCTTTGCCAGCAACGGAGCTCAGAGGTAACGTCAGATTGTGTGTATCTCAGTGAGAGAAAGAACACTGTGACTTCCCCCGTTCCTCTGACGAAAGCGGTTAGAGGGAGAAAAGCGTCCTTTGCTTTCGCTTTCCCGCAGTGAGCTCGGCAGATCTGCCCTTCGCGAAGGGCCGTTTTCCCCCGGAGAACTGCCTCGCGGTAGCCCTGTTCTGGAAGTGGAACGAGTATGCAGTGTTAGCGTTCAGCTATTGTGAAGGCTCGCTTTGGCCCAGGGCAAACGAAGCGCCGGGGGAAATCTTAGCAGAGCCCGGCGCCTTTCCACGGTTCAAAGCCTGGAACTGCAGACTCTTTTGCAAAGAAGAGAGCGCCCAGGCAACAGCAGCCTGCACGTTTCTCAGTGAAAGGGAGAACGTCCTAACTTCATCCAGTCCTCTGAGTAAAGCAGGCAGAGGGAGAGAAACTTTCTTTCCTTCCTCTTTCCTGCAACGAATTCCTCCTTTGCTCTTGCAAACGCAAGGCTTCTTCTGAAAAACTACGTCGCGGTGCAGGGATCTTTCCAGAGGAGCAGCGGCATAGTTTTAGCTGTAAGGGCTTGGCAGAGCAGCCGGGGAGAAAAGGCCTCTTGCGATTCTCTTTTCTTTCTGCCTGAATGCGGTCAATTGGCACTTGCCAAAGCAAGGTTTCCCAGCACAAACTACAAAGCAGCAGCTCCCTCCTGGCAGAGGAAATCCCATGCAGTGTTGCCCTGGCGAGATAGTGTTGCTACAGCGAGGCCCAGGGAAAACAGACTGCCTAGAGAAATCCTAGCAAACTCCTGTGTTTCCCCACAGGAATGTATGTCAGTTTCAGTTCTTTGCCAGCAACGGAGCTCAGAAGCAACGTCAGATTGTGTGTATCTCAGTGAGAGAAAGAACACTGTGACTTCCCCCGTTCCTCTGACGAAAGCGGTTAGAGGGAGAAAAGCGTCCTTTGCTTTCGCTTTCCCGCAGTGAGCTCGGCAGATCTGCCCTTCGCGAAGGGCCGTTTTCCCCCGGAGAACTGCCTCGCGGTAGCCCTGTTCTGGAAGTGGAACGAGTATGCAGTGTTAGCGTTCAGCTATTGTGAAGGCTCGCTTTAGCCCAGGGCAAACGAGGAGCCGGGGGAAATCTTAGCAGAGCCCGGAGCCTTTCCACGGTTCAAAGCCTGGAACTGCAGACTCTTTTGCAAAGAAGAGAGCGCCCAGGCAACAGCAGCCTGCACGTTTCTCAGTGAAAGGGAGAACGTCCTAACTTCATCCAGTCCTCTGAGTAAAGCAGGCAGAGGGAGAGAAACTTTCTTTCCTTCCTCTTTCCTGCAACGAATTCCTCCTTTGTTCTTGCAAACGCAAGGCTTCTTCTGAAAAACTACGTTGCGGTGCAGGGATCCTTCCAGAGGAGCAACGGCATAGTTTTAGCTGTAAGGGCTTGGCAGAGCAGCCGGGGAGAAAAGGCCTCTTGCGATTCTCTTTTCTTTCTGCCTGAATGCGGTCAATTGGCACTTGCCAAAGCAAGGTTTCCCAGCACAAACTACAAAGCAGCAGCTCCCTCCTGGCAGAGGAAATCCCATGCAGTGTTGCCCTGGCGAGATAGTGTTGCTACAGCGAGGCCCAGGGAAAACAGACTGCCTAGAGAAATCCTAGCAAAGCCCTGTGTTTCCCCACAGGAATGTATGTCAGTTTCAGTCCTTTGCCAGCAACGGAGCTCAGAGGCAACGTCAGATTGTGTGTATCTCAGTGAGAGAAAGAACACTGTGACTTCCCCCGTTCCTCTGACGAAAGCGGTTAGAGGGAGAAAAGCGTCCTTTGCTTTCGCTTTCCCGCAGTGAGCTCGGCAGATCTGCCCTTCGCGAAGGGCCGTTTTCCCCCGGAGAACTGCCTCGCGGTAGCCCTGTTCTGGAAGTGGAACGAGTATGCAGTGTTAGCGTTCAGCTATTGTGAAGGCTCGCTTTGGCCCAGGGCAAACGAAGAGCCGGGGGAAATCTTAGCAGAGCCCGGCGCCTTTCCACGGTTCAAAGCCTGGACCTGCAGACTCTTTTGCAAAGAAGAGAGCGCCCAGGCAACAGCAGCCTGCACGTTTCTCAGTGAAAGGGAGAACGTCCTAACTTCATCCAGTCCTCTGAGTAAAGCAGGCAGAGGGAGAGAAACTTTCTTTCCTTCCTCTTTCCTGCAACGAATTCCTCCTTTGCTCTTGCAAACGCAAGACTTCTTCTGAAAAACTACGTCGCGGTGCAGGGATCCTTCCAGAGGAGCAACGGCATAGTTTTAGCTGTAAGGGCTTGGCAGAGCAGCCGGGGAGAAAAGGCCTCTTGCGATTCTCTTTTCTTTCTGCCTGAATGCGGTCAATTGGCACTTGCCAAAGCAAGGTTTCCCAGCACAAACTACAAAGCAGCAGCTCCCTCCTGGCAGAGGAAATCCCATGCAGTGTTGCCCTGGCGAGATAGTGTTGCTACAGCGAGGCCCAGGGAAAACAGACTGCCTAGAGAAATCCTAGCAAACTCCTGTGTTTCCCCACAGGAATGTATGTCAGTTTCAGTCCTTTGCCAGCAACGGAGCTCAGAGGCAACGTCAGATTGTGTGTATCTCAGTGAGAGAAAGAACACTGTGACTTCCCCCGTTCCTCTGACGAAAGCGGTTAGAGGGAGAAAAGCGTCCTTTGCTTTCGCTTTCCCGCAGTGAGCTCGGCAGATCTGCCCTTCGCGAAGGGCCGTTTTCCCCCGGAGAACTGCCTCGCGGTAGCCCTGTTCTGGAAGTGGAACGAGTATGCAGTGTTAGCGTTCAGCTATTGTGAAGGCTCGCTTTGGCCCAGGGCAAACGAAGAGCCGGGGGAAATCTTAGCAGAGCCCGGCGCCTTTCCACGGTTCAAAGCCTGGAACTGCAGACTCTTTTGCAAAGAAGAGAGCGCCCAGGCAACAGCAGCCTGCACGTTTCTCAGTGAAAGGGAGAACGTCCTAACTTCATCCAGTCCTCTGAGTAAAGCAGGCAGAGGGAGAGAAACTTTCTTTCCTTCCTCTTTCCTGCAACGAATTCCTCCTTTGCTCTTGCAAACGCAAGGCTTCTTCTGAAAAACTACGTCGCGGTGCAGGGATCCTTCCAGAGGAGCAACGGCATAGTTTTAGCTGTAAGGGCTTGGCAGAGCAGCCGGGGAGAAAAGGCCTCTTGCGATTCTCTTTTCTTTCTGCCTGAATGCGGTCAATTGGCACTTGCCAAAGCAAGGTTTCCCAGCACAAACTACAAAGCAGCAGCTCCCTCCTGGCAGAGGAAATCCCATGCAGTGTTGCCCTGGCGAGATAGTGTTGCTACAGCGAGGCCCAGGGAAAACAGACTGCCTAGAGAAATCCTAGCAAACTCCTGTGTTTCCCCACAGGAATGTATGTCAGTTTCAGTCCTTTGCCAGCAACGGAGCTCAGAGGCAACGTCAGATTGTGTGTATCTCAGTGAGAGAAAGAACACTGTGACTTCCCCCGTTCCTCTGACGAAAGCGGTTAGAGGGAGAAAAGCGTCCTTTGCTTTCGCTTTCCCGCAGTGAGCTCGGCAGATCTGCCCTTCGCGAAGGGCCGTTTTCCCCCGGAGAACTGCCTCGCGGTAGCCCTGTTCTGGAAGTGGAACGAGTATGCAGTGTTAGCGTTCAGCTATTGTGAAGGCTCGCTTTGGCCCAGGGCAAACGAAGCGCCGGGGGAAATCTTAGCAGAGCCCGGCGCCTTTCCACGGTTCAAAGCCTGGAACTGCAGACTCTTTTGCAAAGAAGAGAGCGCCCAGGCAACAGCAGCCTGCACGTTTCTCAGTGAAAGGGAGAACGTCCTAACTTCATCCAGTCCTCTGAGTAAAGCAGGCAGAGGGAGAGAAACTTTCTTTCCTTCCTCTTTCCTGCAACGAATTCCTCCTTTGCTCTTGCAAACGCAAGACTTCTTCTGAAAAACTACGTCGCGGTGCAGGGATCCTTCCAGAGGAGCAGCGGCATAGTTTTAGCTGTAAGGGCTTGGCAGAGCAGCCGGGGAGAAAAGGCCTCTTGCGATTCTCTTTTCTTTCTGCCTGAATGCGGTCAATTGGCACTTGCCAAAGCAAGGTTTCCCAGCACAAACTACAAAGCAGCAGCTCCCTCCTGGCAGAGGAAATCCCATGCAGTGTTGCCCTGGCGAGATAGTGTTGCTACAGCGAGGCCCAGGGAAAACAGACTGCCTAGAGAAATCCTAGCAAAGCCCTGTGTTTCCCCACAGGAATGTATGTCATTTTCAGTCCTTTGCCAGCAACGGAGCTCAGAGGCAACGTCAGATTGTGTGTATCTCAGTGAGAGAAAGAACACTGTGACTTCCCCCGTTCCTCTGACGAAAGCGGTTAGAGGGAGAAAAGCGTCCTTTGCTTTCGCTTTCCCGCAGTGAGCTCGGCAGATCTGCCCTTCGCGAAGGGCCGTTTTCCCCCGGAGAACTGCCTCGCGGTAGCCCTGTTCTGGAAGTGGAACGAGTATGCAGTGTTAGCGTTCAGCTATTGTGAAGGCTCGCTTTGGCCCAGGGCAAACGAAGAGCCGGGGGAAATCTTAGCAGAGCCCGGCGCCTTTCCACGGTTCAAAGCCTGGACCTGCAGACTCTTTTGCAAAGAAGAGAGCGCCCAGGCAACAGCAGCCTGCACGTTTCTCAGTGAAAGGGAGAACGTCCTAACTTCATCCAGTCCTCTGAGTAAAGCAGGCAGAGGGAGAGAAACTTTCTTTCCTTCCTCTTTCCTGCAACGAATTCCTCCTTTGCTCTTGCAAACGCAAGACTTCTTCTGAAAAACTACGTCGCGGTGCAGGGATCCTTCCAGAGGAGCAACGGCATAGTTTTAGCTGTAAGGGCTTGGCAGAGCAGCCGGGGAGAAAAGGCCTCTTGCGATTCTCTTTTCTTTCTGCCTGAATGTGGTCAATTGGCACTTGCCAAAGCAAGGTTTCCCAGCACAAACTACAAAGCAGCAGCTCCCTCCTGGCAGAGGAAATCCCATGCAGTGTTGCCCTGGCGAGATAGTGTTGCTACAGCGAGGCCCAGGGAAAACAGACTGCCTAGAGAAATCCTAGCAAACTCCTGTGTTTCCCCACAGGAATGTATGTCAGTTTCAGTCCTTTGCCAGCAACGGAGCTCAGAGGCAACGTCAGATTGTGTGTATCTCAGTGAGAGAAAGAACACTGTGACTTCCCCCGTTCCTCTGACGAAAGCGGTTAGAGGGAGAAAAGCGTCCTTTGCTTTCGCTTTCCCGCAGTGAGCTCGGCAGATCTGCCCTTCGCGAAGGGCCGTTTTCCCCCGGAGAACTGCCTCGCGGTAGCCCTGTTCTGGAAGTGGAACGAGTATGCAGTGTTAGCGTTCAGCTATTGTGAAGGCTCGCTTTGGCCCAGGGCAAACGAAGCGCCGGGGGAAATCTTAGCAGAGCCCGGCGCCTTTCCACGGTTCAAAGCCTGGAACTGCAGACTCTTTTGCAAAGAATAGAGCGCCCAGGCAACAGCAGCCTGCACGTTTCTCAGTGAAAGGGAGAACGTCCTAACTTCATCCAGTCCTCTGAGTAAAGCAGGCAGAGGGAGAGAAACTTTCTTTCCTTCCTCTTTCCTGCAACGAATTCCTCCTTTGCTCTTGCAAACGCAAGGCTTCTTCTGAAAAACTACGTCGCGGTGCAGGGATCCTTCCAGAGGAGCAGCGGCATAGTTTTAGCTGTAAGGGCTTGGCAGAGCAGCCGGGGAGAAAAGGCCTCTTGCGATTCTCTTTTCTTTCTGCCTGAATGCGGTCAATTGGCACTTGCCAAAGCAAGGTTTCCCAGCACAAACTACAAAGCAGCAGCTCCCTCCTGGCAGAGGAAATCCCATGCAGTGTTGCCCTGGCGAGATAGTGTTGCTACAGCGAGGCCCAGGGAAAACAGACTGCCTAGAGAAATCCTAGCAAAGCCCTGTGTTTCCCCACAGGAATGTATGTCAGTTTCAGTTCTTTGTCAGCAACGGAGCTCAGAGGCAACGTCAGATTGTGTGTATCTCAGTGAGAGAAAGAACACTGTGACTTCCCCCGTTCCTCTGACGAAAGCGGTTAGAGGGAGAAAAGCGTCCTTTGCTTTCGCTTTCCCGCAGTGAGCTCGGCAGATCTGCCCTTCGCGAAGGGCCGTTTTCCCCCGGAGAACTGCCTCGCGGTAGCCCTGTTCTGGAAGTGGAACGAGTATGCAGTGTTAGCGTTCAGCTATTGTGAAGGCTCGCTTTGGCCCAGGGCAAACGAAGAGCCGGGGGAAATCTTAGCAGAGCCCGGCGCCTTTCCACGGTTCAAAGCCTGGAACTGCAGACTCTTTTGCAAAGAAGAGAGCGCCCAGGCAACAGCAGCCTGCACGTTTCTCAGTGAAAGGGAGAACGTCCTAACTTCATCCAGTCCTCTGAGTAAAGCAGGCAGAGGGAGAGAAACTTTCTTTCCTTCCTCTTTCCTGCAACGAATTCCTCCTTTGCTCTTGCAAACGCAAGGCTTCTTCTGAAAAACTACGTCGCGGTGCAGGGATCCTTCCAGAGGAGCAACGGCATAGTTTTAGCTGTAAGGGCTTGGCAGAGCAGCCGGGGAGAAAAGGCCTCTTGCGATTCTCTTTTCTTTCTGCCTGAATGCGGTCAATTGGCACTTGCCAAAGCAAGGTTTCCCAGCACAAACTACAAAGCAGCAGCTCCCTCCTGGCAGAGGAAATCCCATGCAGTGTTGCCCTGGCGAGATAGTGTTGCTACAGCGAGGCCCAGGGAAAACAGACTGCCTAGAGAAATCCTAGCAAAGCCCTGTGTTTCCCCACAGGAATGCATGTCAGTTTCAGTTCTTTGCCAGCAACGGAGCTCAGAGGCAACGTCAGATTGTGTGTATCTCAGTGAGAGAAAGAACACTGTGACTTCCCCCGTTCCTCTGACGAAAGCGGTTAGAGGGAGAAAAGCGTCCTTTGCTTTCGCTTTCCCGCAGTGAGCTCGGCAGATCTGCCCTTCGCGAAGGGCCGTTTTCCCCCGGAGAACTGCCTCGCGGTAGCCCTGTTCTGGAAGTGGAACGAGTATGCAGTGTTAGCGTTCAGCTATTGTGAAGGCTCGCTTTGGCCCAGGGCAAACGAAGAGCCGGGGGAAATCTTAGCAGAGCCCGGCGCCTTTCCACGGTTCAAAGCCTGGAACTGCAGACTCTTTTGCAAAGAAGAGAGCGCCCAGGCAACAGCAGCCTGCACGTTTCTCAGTGAAAGGGAGAACGTCCTAACTTCATCCAGTCCTCTGAGTAAAGCAGGCAGAGGGAGAGAAACTTTCTTTCCTTCCTCTTTCCTGCAACGAATTCCTCCTTTGCTCTTGCAAACGCAAGGCTTCTTCTGAAAAACTACGTCGCGGTGCAGGGATCCTTCCAGAGGAGCAACGGCATAGTTTTAGCTGTAAGGGCTTGGCAGAGCAGCCGGGGAGAAAAGGCCTCTTGCGATTCTCTTTTCTTTCTGCCTGAATGCGGTCAATTGGCACTTGCCAAAGCAAGGTTTCCCAGCACAAACTACAAAGCAGCAGCTCCCTCCTGGCAGAGGAAATCCCATGCAGTGTTGCCCTGGCGAGATAGTGTTGCTACAGCGAGGCCCAGGGAAAACAGACTGCCTAGAGAAATCCTAGCAAACTCCTGTGTTTCCCCACAGGAATGTATGTCAGTTTCAGTCCTTTGCCAGCAACGGAGCTCAGAGGCAACGTCAGATTGTGTGTATCTCAGTGAGAGAAAGAACACTGTGACTTCCCCCGTTCCTCTGACGAAAGCGGTTAGAGGGAGAAAAGCGTCCTTTGCTTTCGCTTTCCCGCAGTGAGCTCGGCAGATCTGCCCTTCGCGAAGGGCCGTTTTCCCCCGGAGAACTGCCTCGCGGTAGCCCTGTTCTGGAAGTGGAACGAGTATGCAGTGTTAGCGTTCAGCTATTGTGAAGGCTCGCTTTGGCCCAGGGCAAACGAGGAGCCGGGGGAAATCTTAGCAGAGCCCGGAGCCTTTCCACGGTTCAAAGCCTGGAACTGCAGACTCTTTTGCAAAGAAGAGAGCGCCCAGGCAACAGCAGCCTGCACGTTTCTCAGTGAAAGGGAGAACGTCCTAACTTCATCCAGTCCTCTGAGTAAAGCAGGCAGAGGGAGAGAAACTTTCTTTCCTTCCTCTTTCCTGCAACGAATTCCTCCTTTGCTCTTGCAAACGCAAGGCTTCTTCTGAAAAACTACGTTGCGGTGCAGGGATCCTTCCAGAGGAGCAACGGCATAGTTTTAGCTGTAAGGGCTTGGCAGAGCAGCCGGGGAGAAAAGGCCTCTTGCGATTCTCTTTTCTTTCTGCCTGAATGCGGTCAATTGGCACTTGCCAAAGCAAGGTTTCCCAGCACAAACTACAAAGCAGCAGCTCCCTCCTGGCAGAGGAAATCCCATGCAGTGTTGCCCTGGCGAGATAGTGTTGCTACAGCGAGGCCCAGGGAAAACAGACTGCCTAGAGAAATCCTAGCAAAGCCCTGTGTTTCCCCACAGGAATGTATGTCAGTTTCAGTCCTTTGCCAGCAACGGAGCTCAGAGGCAACGTCAGATTGTGTGTATCTCAGTGAGAGAAAGAACACTGTGACTTCCCCCGTTCCTCTGACGAAAGCGGTTAGAGGGAGAAAAGCGTCCTTTGCTTTCGCTTTCCCGCAGTGAGCTCGGCAGATCTGCCCTTCGCGAAGGGCCGTTTTCCCCCGGAGAACTGCCTCGCGGTAGCCCTGTTCTGGAAGTGGAACGAGTATGCAGTGTTAGCGTTCAGCTATTGTGAAGGCTCGCTTTGGCCCAGGGCAAACGAAGCGCCGGGGGAAATCTTAGCAGAGCCCGGCGCCTTTCCACGGTTCAAAGCCTGGAACTGCAGACTCTTTTGCAAAGAAGAGAGCGCCCAGGCAACAGCAGCCTGCACGTTTCTCAGTGAAAGGGAGAACGTCCTAACTTCATCCAGTCCTCTGAGTAAAGCAGGCAGAGGGAGAGAAACTTTCTTTCCTTCCTCTTTCCTGCAACGAATTCCTCCTTTGCTCTTGCAAACGCAAGGCTTCTTCTGAAAAACTACGTCGCGGTGCAGGGATCCTTCCAGAGGAGCAGCGGCATAGTTTTAGCTGTAAGTGCTTGGCAGAGCAGCCGGGGAGAAAAGGCCTCTTGCGATTCTCTTTTCTTTCTGCCTGAATGCGGTCAATTGGCACTTGCCAAAGCAAGGTTTCCCAGCACAAACTACAAAGCAGCAGCTCCCTCCTGGCAGAGGAAATCCCATGCAGTGTTGCCCTGGCGAGATAGTGTTGCTACAGCGAGGCCCAGGGAAAACAGACTGCCTAGAGAAATCCTAGCAAAGCCCTGTGTTTCCCCACAGGAATGTATGTCAGTTTCAGTCCTTTGCCAGCAACGGAGCTCAGAGGCAACGTCAGATTGTGTGTATCTCAGTGAGAGAAAGAACACTGTGACTTCCCCCGTTCCTCTGACGAAAGCGGTTAGAGGGAGAAAAGCGTCCTTTGCTTTCGCTTTCCCGCAGTGAGCTCGGCAGATCTGCCCTTCGCGAAGGGCCGTTTTCCCCCGGAGAACTGCCTCGCGGTAGCCCTGTTCTGGAAGTGGAACGAGTATGCAGTGTTAGCGTTCAGCTATTGTGAAGGCTCGCTTTGGCCCAGGGCAAACGAAGAGCCGGGGGAAATCTTAGCAGAGCCCGGCGCCTTTCCACGGTTCAAAGCCTGGACCTGCAGACTCTTTTGCAAAGAAGAGAGCGCCCAGGCAACAGCAGCCTGCACGTTTCTCAGTGAAAGGGAGAACGTCCTAACTTCATCCAGTCCTCTGAGTAAAGCAGGCAGAGGGAGAGAAACTTTCTTTCCTTCCTCTTTCCTGCAACGAATTCCTCCTTTGCTCTTGCAAACGCAAGACTTCTTCTGAAAAACTACGTCGCGGTGCAGGGATCCTTCCAGAGGAGCAACGGCATAGTTTTAGCTGTAAGGGCTTGGCAGAGCAGCCGGGGAGAAAAGGCCTCTTGCGATTCTCTTTTCTTTCTGCCTGAATGTGGTCAATTGGCACTTGCCAAAGCAAGGTTTCCCAGCACAAACTACAAAGCAGCAGCTCCCTCCTGGCAGAGGAAATCCCATGCAGTGTTGCCCTGGCGAGATAGTGTTGCTACAGCGAGGCCCAGGGAAAACAGACTGCCTAGAGAAATCCTAGCAAACTCCTGTGTTTCCCCACAGGAATGTATGTCAGTTTCAGTCCTTTGCCAGCAACGGAGCTCAGAGGCAACGTCAGATTGTGTGTATCTCAGTGAGAGAAAGAACACTGTGACTTCCCCCGTTCCTCTGACGAAAGCGGTTAGAGGGAGAAAAGCGTCCTTTGCTTTCGCTTTCCCGCAGTGAGCTCGGCAGATCTGCCCTTCGCGAAGGGCCGTTTTCCCCCGGAGAACTGCCTCGCGGTAGCCCTGTTCTGGAAGTGGAACGAGTATGCAGTGTTAGCGTTCAGCTATTGTGAAGGCTCGCTTTGGCCCAGGGCAAACGAAGCGCCGGGGGAAATCTTAGCAGAGCCCGGCGCCTTTCCACGGTTCAAAGCCTGGAACTGCAGACTCTTTTGCAAAGAAGAGAGCGCCCAGGCAACAGCAGCCTGCACGTTTCTCAGTGAAAGGGAGAACGTCCTAACTTCATCCAGTCCTCTGAGTAAAGCAGGCAGAGGGAGAGAAACTTTCTTTCCTTCCTCTTTCCTGCAACGAATTCCTCCTTTGCTCTTGCAAACGCAAGGCTTCTTCTGAAAAACTACGTCGCGGTGCAGGGATCCTTCCAGAGGAGCAGCGGCATAGTTTTAGCTGTAAGGGCTTGGCAGAGCAGCCGGGGAGAAAAGGCCTCTTGCGATTCTCTTTTCTTTCTGCCTGAATGCGGTCAATTGGCACTTGCCAAAGCAAGGTTTCCCAGCACAAACTACAAAGCAGCAGCTCCCTCCTGGCAGAGGAAATCCCATGCAGTGTTGCCCTGGCGAGATAGTGTTGCTACAGCGAGGCCCAGGGAAAACAGACTGCCTAGAGAAATCCTAGCAAAGCCCTGTGTTTCCCCACAGGAATGTATGTCAGTTTCAGTTCTTTGTCAGCAACGGAGCTCAGAGGCAACGTCAGATTGTGTGTATCTCAGTGAGAGAAAGAACACTGTGACTTCCCCCGTTCCTCTGACGAAAGCGGTTAGAGGGAGAAAAGCGTCCTTTGCTTTCGCTTTCCCGCAGTGAGCTCGGCAGATCTGCCCTTCGCGAAGGGCCGTTTTCCCCCGGAGAACTGCCTCGCGGTAGCCCTGTTCTGGAAGTGGAACGAGTATGCAGTGTTAGCGTTCAGCTATTGTGAAGGCTCGCTTTGGCCCAGGGCAAACGAAGAGCCGGGGGAAATCTTAGCAGAGCCCGGCGCCTTTCCACGGTTCAAAGCCTGGAACTGCAGACTCTTTTGCAAAGAAGAGAGCGCCCAGGCAACAGCAGCCTGCACGTTTCTCAGTGAAAGGGAGAACGTCCTAACTTCATCCAGTCCTCTGAGTAAAGCAGGCAGAGGGAGAGAAACTTTCTTTCCTTCCTCTTTCCTGCAACGAATTCCTCCTTTGCTCTTGCAAACGCAAGGCTTCTTCTGAAAAACTACGTCGCGGTGCAGGGATCCTTCCAGAGGAGCAACGGCATAGTTTTAGCTGTAAGGGCTTGGCAGAGCAGCCGGGGAGAAAAGGCCTCTTGCGATTCTCTTTTCTTTCTGCCTGAATGCGGTCAATTGGCACTTGCCAAAGCAAGGTTTCCCAGCACAAACTACAAAGCAGCAGCTCCCTCCTGGCAGAGGAAATCCCATGCAGTGTTGCCCTGGCGAGATAGTGTTGCTACAGCGAGGCCCAGGGAAAACAGACTGCCTAGAGAAATCCTAGCAAAGCCCTGTGTTTCCCCACAGGAATGCATGTCAGTTTCAGTTCTTTGCCAGCAACGGAGCTCAGAGGCAACGTCAGATTGTGTGTATCTCAGTGAGAGAAAGAACACTGTGACTTCCCCCGTTCCTCTGACGAAAGCGGTTAGAGGGAGAAAAGCGTCCTTTGCTTTCGCTTTCCCGCAGTGAGCTCGGCAGATCTGCCCTTCGCGAAGGGCCGTTTTCCCCCGGAGAACTGCCTCGCGGTAGCCCTGTTCTGGAAGTGGAACGAGTATGCAGTGTTAGCGTTCAGCTATTGTGAAGGCTCGCTTTGGCCCAGGGCAAACGAAGCGCCGGGGGAAATCTTAGCAGAGCCCGGCGCCTTTCCACGGTTCAAAGCCTGGAACTGCAGACTCTTTTGAAAAGAAGAGAGCGCCCAGGCAACAGCAGCCTGCACGTTTCTCAGTGAAAGGGAGAACGTCCTAACTTCATCCAGTCCTCTGAGTAAAGCAGGCAGAGGGAGAGAAACTTTCTTTCCTTCCTCTTTCCTGCAACGAATTCCTCCTTTGCTCTTGCAAACGCAAGGCTTCTTCTGAAAAACTACGTCGCGGTGCAGGGATCCTTCCAGAGGAGCAACGGCATAGTTTTAGCTGTAAGGGCTTGGCAGAGCAGCCGGGGAGAAAAGGCCTCTTGCGATTCTCTTTTCTTTCTGCCTGAATGCGGTCAATTGGCACTTGCCAAAGCAAGGTTTCCCAGCACAAACTACAAAGCAGCAGCTCCCTCCTGGCAGAGGAAATCCCATGCAGTGTTGCCCTGGCGAGATAGTGTTGCTACAGCGAGGCCCAGGGAAAACAGACTGCCTAGAGAAATCCTAGCAAACTCCTGTGTTTCCCCACAGGAATGTATGTCAGTTTCAGTCCTTTGCCAGCAACGGAGCTCAGAGGCAACGTCAGATTGTGTGTATCTCAGTGAGAGAAAGAACACTGTGACTTCCCCCGTTCCTCTGACGAAAGCGGTTAGAGGGAGAAAAGCGTCCTTTGCTTTCGCTTTCCCGCAGTGAGCTCGGCAGATCTGCCCTTCGCGAAGGGCCGTTTTCCCCCGGAGAACTGCCTCGCGGTAGCCCTGTTCTGGAAGTGGAACGAGTATGCAGTGTTAGCGTTCAGCTATTGTGAAGGCTCGCTTTGGCCCAGGGCAAACGAAGCGCCGGGGGAAATCTTAGCAGAGCCCGGCGCCTTTCCACGGTTCAAAGCCTGGAACTGCAGACTCTTTTGCAAAGAAGAGAGCGCCCAGGCAACAGCAGCCTGCACGTTTCTCAGTGAAAGGGAGAACGTCCTAACTTCATCCAGTCCTCTGAGTAAAGCAGGCAGAGGGAGAGAAACTTTCTTTCCTTCCTCTTTCCTGCAACGAATTCCTCCTTTGCTCTTGCAAACGCAAGGCTTCTTCTGAAAAACTACGTCGCGGTGCAGGGATCCTTCCAGAGGAGCAACGGCATAGTTTTAGCTGTAAGGGCTTGGCAGAGCAGCCGGGGAGAAAAGGCCTCTTGCGATTCTCTTTTCTTTCTGCCTGAATGCGGTCAATTGGCACTTGCCAAAGCAAGGTTTCCCAGCACAAACTACAAAGCAGCAGCTCCCTCCTGGCAGAGGAAATCCCATGCAGTGTTGCCCTGGCGAGATAGTGTTGCTACAGCGAGGCCCAGGGAAAACAGACTGCCTAGAGAAATCCTAGCAAACTCCTGTGTTTCCCCACAGGAATGCATGTCAGTTTCAGTTCTTTGCCAGCAACGGAGCTCAGAAGCAACGTCAGATTGTGTGTATCTCAGTGAGAGAAAGAACACTGTTACTTCCCCCGTTCCTCTGACGAAAGCGGTTAGAGGGAGAAAAGCGTCCTTTGCTTTCGCTTTCCCGCAGTGAGCTCGGCAGATCTGCCCTTCGCGAAGGGCCGTTTTCCCCCGGAGAACTGCCTCGCGGTAGCCCTGTTCTGGAAGTGGAACGAGTATGCAGTGTTAGCGTTCAGCTATTGTGAAGGCTCGCTTTGGCCCAGGGCAAACGAAGAGCCGGGGGAAATCTTAGCAGAGCCCGGCGCCTTTCCACGGTTCAAAGCGTGGAACTGCAGACTCTTTTGCAAAGAAGAGAGCGCCCAGGCAACAGCAGCCTGCACGTTTCTCAGTGAAAGGGAGAACGTCCTAACTTCATCCAGTCCTCTGAGTAAAGCAGGCAGAGGGAGAGAAACTTTCTTTCCTTCCTCTTTCCTGCAACGAATTCCTCCTTTGCTCTTGCAAACGCAAGGCTTCTTCTGAAAAACTACGTCGCGGTGCAGGGATCCTTCCAGAGGAGCAACGGCATAGTTTTAGCTGTAAGGGCTTGGCAGAGCAGCCGGGGAGAAAAGGCCTCTTGCGATTCTCTTTTCTTTCTGCCTGAATGCGGTCAATTGGCACTTGCCAAAGCAAGGTTTCCCAGCACAAACTACAAAGCAGCAGCTCCCTCCTGGCAGAGGAAATCCCATGCAGTGTTGCCCTGGCGAGATAGTGTTGCTACAGCGAGGCCCAGGGAAAACAGACTGCCTAGAGAAATCCTAGCAAACTCCTGTGTTTCCCCACAGGAATGTATGTCAGTTTCAGTTCTTTGCCAGCAACGGAGCTCAGAGGCAACGTCAGATTGTGTGTATCTCAGTGAGAGAAAGAACACTGTGACTTCCCCCGTTCCTCTGACGAAAGCGGTTAGAGGGAGAAAAGCGTCCTTTGCTTTCGCTTTCCCGCAGTGAGCTCGGCAGATCTGCCCTTCGCGAAGGGCCGTTTTCCCCCGGAGAACTGCCTCGCGGTAGCCCTGTTCTGGAAGTGGAACGAGTATGCAGTGTTAGCGTTCAGCTATTGTGAAGGCTCGCTTTGGCCCAGGGCAAACGAAGAGCCGGGGGAAATCTTAGCAGAGCCCGGCGCCTTTCCACGGTTCAAAGCCTGGAACTGCAGACTCTTTTGCAAAGAAGAGAGCGCCCAGGCAACAGCAGCCTGCACGTTTCTCAGTGAAAGGGAGAACGTCCTAACTTCATCCAGTCCTCTGAGTAAAGCAGGCAGAGGGAGAGAAACTTTCTTTCCTTCCTCTTTCCTGCAACGAATTCCTCCTTTGCTCTTGCAAACGCAAGGCTTCTTCTGAAAAACTACGTCGCGGTGCAGGGATCCTTCCAGAGGAGCAACGGCATAGTTTTAGCTGTAAGGGCTTGGCAGAGCAGCCGGGGAGATAAGGCCTCTTGCGACTCACTTTTCTTTCTGCCTTAATGCGGTCTATTGACACTTGCCAAAGCAAGGTTTCCCAGCACAAACTACAAAGCAGCAGCTCCCTCCTGGCAGAGGAAATCCCATGCAGTGTTGCCCTGGCGAGATAGTGTTGCTACAGCGAGGCCCAGGGAAAACAGACTGCCTAGAGAAATCCTAGCAAAGCCCTGTGTTTCCCCACAGGAATGTATGTCAGTTTCAGTTCTTTGCCAGCAACGGAGCTCAGAGGCAACGTCAGATTGTGTGTATCTCAGTGAGAGAAAGAAGACTGTTACTTCCCCCGTTCCTCTGACGAAAGCGGTTAGAGGGAGAAAAGCGTCCTTTGCTTTCGCTTTCCCGCAGTGAGCTCGGCAGATCTGCCCTTCGCGAAGGGCCGTTTTCCCCCGGAGAACTGCCTCGCGGTAGCCCTGTTCTGGAAGTGGAACGAGTATGCAGTGTTAGCGTTCAGCTATTGTGAAGGCTCGCTTTGGCCCAGGGCAAACGAAGAGCCGGGGGAAATCTTAGCAGAGCCCGGCGCCTTTCCACGGTTCAAAGCCTGGAACTGCAGACTCTTTTGCAAAGAAGAGAGCGCCCAGGCAACAGCAGCCTCCACGTTTCTCAGTGAAAGGGAGAACGTCCTAACTTCATCCAGTCCTCTGAGTAAAGCAGGCAGAGGGAGAGAAACTTTCTTTCCTTCCTCTTTCCTGCAACGAATTCCTCCTTTGCTCTTGCAAACGCAAGGCTTCTTCTGAAAAACTACGTCGCGGTGCAGGGATCCTTCCAGAGGAGCAGCGGCATAGTTTTAGCTGTAAGGGCTTGGCAGAGCAGCCGGGGAGAAAAGGCCTCTTGCGATTCTCTTTTCTTTCTGCCTGAATGCGGTCAATTGGCACTTGCCAAAGCAAGGTTTACCAGCACAAACTACAAAGCAGCAGCTCCCTCCTGGCAGAGGAAATCCCATGCAGTGTTGCCCTGGCGAGATAGTGTTGCTACAGCGAGGCCCAGGGAAAACAGACTGCCTAGAGAAATCCTAGCAAAGCCCTGTGTTTCCCCACAGGAATGTATGTCAGTTTCAGTTCTTTGCCAGCAACGGAGCTCAGAAGCAACGTCAGATTGTGTGTATCTCAGTGAGAGAAAGAACACTGTGACTTCCCCCGTTCCTCTGACGAAAGCGGTTAGAGGGAGAAAAGCGTCCTTTGCTTTCGCTTTCCCGCAGTGAGCTCGGCAGATCTGCCCTTCGCGAAGGGCCGTTTTCCCCCGGAGAACTGCCTCGCGGTAGCCCTGTTCTGGAAGTGGAACGAGTATGCAGTGTTAGCGTTCAGCTATTGTGAAGGCTCGCTTTGGCCCAGGGCAAACGAAGCGCCGGGGGAAATCTTAGCAGAGCCCGGCGCCTTTCCACGGTTCAAAGCCTGGAACTGCAGACTCTTTTGCAAAGAAGAGAGCGCCCAGGCAACAGCAGCCTGCACGTTTCTCAGTGAAAGGGAGAACGTCCTAACTTCATCCAGTCCTCTGAGTAAAGCAGGCAGAGGGAGAGAAACTTTCTTTCCTTCCTCTTTCCTGCAACGAATTCCTCCTTTGCTCTTGCAAACGCAAGACTTCTTCTGAAAAACTACGTCGCGGTGCAGGGATCCTTCCAGAGGAGCAACGGCATAGTTTTAGCTGTAAGGGCTTGGCAGAGCAGCCGGGGAGAAAAGGCCTCTTGCGATTCTCTTTTCTTTCTGCCTGAATGCGGTCAATTGGCACTTGCCAAAGCAAGGTTTCCCAGCACAAACTACAAAGCAGCAGCTCCCTCCTGGCAGAGGAAATCCCATGCAGTGTTGCCCTGGCGAGATAGTGTTGCTACAGCGAGGCCCAGGGAAAACAGACTGCCTAGAGAAATCCTAGCAAAGCCCTGTGTTTCCCCACAGGAATGTATGTCAGTTTCAGTTCTTTGCCAGCAACGGAGCTCAGAGGCAACGTCAGATTGTGTGTATCTCAGTGAGAGAAAGAACACTGTGACTTCCCCCGTTCCTCTGACGAAAGCGGTTAGAGGGAGAAAAGCGTCCTTTGCTTTCGCTTTCCCGCAGTGAGCTCGGCAGATCTGCCCTTCGCGAAGGGCCGTTTTCCCCCGGAGAACTGCCTCGCGGTAGCCCTGTTCTGGAAGTGGAACGAGTATGCAGTGTTAGCGTTCAGCTATTGTGAAGGCTCGCTTTGGCCCAGGGCAAACGAAGCGCCGGGGGAAATCTTAGCAGAGCCCGGCGCCTTTCCACGGTTCAAAGCCTGGAACTGCAGACTCTTTTGCAAAGAAGAGAGCGCCCAGGCAACAGCAGCCTGCACGTTTCTCAGTGAAAGGGAGAACGTCCTAACTTCATCCAGTCCTCTGAGTAAAGCAGGCAGAGGGAGAGAAACTTTCTTTCCTTCCTCTTTCCTGCAACGAATTCCTCCTTTGCTCTTGCAAACGCAAGACTTCTTCTGAAAAACTACGTCGCGGTGCAGGGATCCTTCCAGAGGAGCAACGGCATAGTTTTAGCTGTAAGGGCTTGGCAGAGCAGCCGGGGAGAAAAGGCCTCTTGCGATTCTCTTTTCTTTCTGCCTGAATGCGGTCAATTGGCACTTGCCAAAGCAAGGTTTCCCAGCACAAACTACAAAGCAGCAGCTCCCTCCTGGCAGAGGAAATCCCATGCAGTGTTGCCCTGGCGAGATAGTGTTGCTACAGCGAGGCCCAGGGAAAACAGACTGCCTAGAGAAATCCTAGCAAAGCCCTGTGTTTCCCCACAGGAATGTATGTCAGTTTCAGTTCTTTGCCAGCAACGGAGCTCAGAGGCAACGTCAGATTGTGTGTATCTCAGTGAGAGAAAGAACACTGTGACTTCCCCCGTTCCTCTGACGAAAGCGGTTAGAGGGAGAAAAGCGTCCTTTGCTTTCGCTTTCCCGCAGTGAGCTCGGCAGATCTGCCCTTCGCGAAGGGCCGTTTTCCCCCGGAGAACTGCCTCGCGGTAGCCCTGTTCTGGAAGTGGAACGAGTATGCAGTGTTAGCGTTCAGCTATTGTGAAGGCTCGCTTTGGCCCAGGGCAAACGAAGCGCCGGGGGAAATCTTAGCAGAGCCCGGCGCCTTTCCACGGTTCAAAGCCTGGAACTGCAGACTCTTTTGCAAAGAAGAGAGCGCCCAGGCAACAGCAGCCTGCACGTTTCTCAGTGAAAGGGAGAACGTCCTAACTTCATCCAGTCCTCTGAGTAAAGCAGGCAGAGGGAGAGAAACTTTCTTTCCTTCCTCTTTCCTGCAACGAATTCCTCCTTTGCTCTTGCAAACGCAAGGCTTCTTCTGAAAAACTACGTCGCGGTGCAGGGATCTTTCCAGAGGAGCAGCGGCATAGTTTTAGCTGTAAGGGCTTGGCAGAGCAGCCGGGGAGAAAAGGCCTCTTGCGATTCTCTTTTCTTTCTGCCTGAATGCGGTCAATTGGCACTTGCCAAAGCAAGGTTTCCCAGCACAAACTACAAAGCAGCAGCTCCCTCCTGGCAGAGGAAATCCCATGCAGTGTTGCCCTGGCGAGATAGTGTTGCTACAGCGAGGCCCAGGGAAAACAGACTGCCTAGAGAAATCCTAGCAAAGCCCTGTGTTTCCCCACAGGAATGTATGTCAGTTTCAGTTCTTTGCCAGCAACGGAGCTCAGAAGCAACGTCAGATTGTGTGTATCTCAGTGAGAGAAAGAACACTGTGACTTCCCCCGTTCCTCTGACGAAAGCGGTTAGAGGGAGAAAAGCGTCCTTTGCTTTCGCTTTCCCGCAGTGAGCTCGGCAGATCTGCCCTTCGCGAAGGGCCGTTTTCCCCCGGAGAACTGCCTCGCGGTAGCCCTGTTCTGGAAGTGGAACGAGTATGCAGTGTTAGCGTTCAGCTATTGTGAAGGCTCGCTTTAGCCCAGGGCAAACGAAGAGCCGGGGGAAATCTTAGCAGAGCCCGGAGCCTTTCCACGGTTCAAAGCCTGGAACTGCAGACTCTTTTGCAAAGAAGAGAGCGCCCAGGCAACAGCAGCCTGCACGTTTCTCAGTGAAAGGGAGAACGTCCTAACTTCATCCAGTCCTCTGAGTAAAGCAGGCAGAGGGAGAGAAACTTTCTTTCCTTCCTCTTTCCTGCAACGAATTCCTCCTTTGCTCTTGCAAACGCAAGGCTTCTTCTGAAAAACTACGTTGCGGTGCAGGGATCCTTCCAGAGGAGCAACGGCATAGTTTTAGCTGTAAGTGCTTGGCAGAGCAGCCGGGGAGAAAAGGCCTCTTGCGATTCTCTTTTCTTTCTGCCTGAATGCGGTCAATTGGCACTTGCCAAAGCAAGGTTTCCCAGCACAAACTACAAAGCAGCAGCTCCCTCCTGGCAGAGGAAATCCCATGCAGTGTTGCCCTGGCGAGATAGTGTTGCTACAGCGAGGCCCAGGGAAAACAGACTGCCTAGAGAAATCCTAGCAAAGCCCTGTGTTTCCCCACAGGAATGTATGTCAGTTTCAGTCCTTTGCCAGCAACGGAGCTCAGAGGCAACGTCAGATTGTGTGTATCTCAGTGAGAGAAAGAACACTGTGACTTCCCCCGTTCCTCTGACGAAAGCGGTTAGAGGGAGAAAAGCGTCCTTTGCTTTCGCTTTCCCGCAGTGAGCTCGGCAGATCTGCCCTTCGCGAAGGGCCGTTTTCCCCCGGAGAACTGCCTCGCGGTAGCCCTGTTCTGGAAGTGGAACGAGTATGCAGTGTTAGCGTTCAGCTATTGTGAAGGCTCGCTTTGGCCCAGGGCAAACGAAGCGCCGGGGGAAATCTTAGCAGAGCCCGGCGCCTTTCCACGGTTCAAAGCCTGGAACTGCAGACTCTTTTGCAAAGAAGAGAGCGCCCAGGCAACAGCAGCCTGCACGTTTCTCAGTGAAAGGGAGAACGTCCTAACTTCATCCAGTCCTCTGAGTAAAGCAGGCAGAGGGAGAGAAACTTTCTTTCCTTCCTCTTTCCTGCAACGAATTCCTCCTTTGCTCTTGCAAACGCAAGGCTTCTTCTGAAAAACTACGTCGCGGTGCAGGGATCCTTCCAGAGGAGCAACGGCATAGTTTTAGCTGTAAGGGCTTGGCAGAGCAGCCGGGGAGAAAAGGCCTCTTGCGATTCTCTTTTCTTTCTGCCTGAATGCGGTCAATTGGCACTTGCCAAAGCAAGGTTTCCCAGCACAAACTACAAAGCAGCAGCTCCCTCCTGGCAGAGGAAATCCCATGCAGTGTTGCCCTGGCGAGATAGTGTTGCTACAGCGAGGCCCAGGGAAAACAGACTGCCTAGAGAAATCCTAGCAAACTCCTGTGTTTCCCCACAGGAATGCATGTCAGTTTCAGTTCTTTGCCAGCAACGGAGCTCAGAAGCAACGTCAGATTGTGTGTATCTCAGTGAGAGAAAGAACACTGTTACTTCCCCCGTTCCTCTGACGAAAGCGGTTAGAGGGAGAAAAGCGTCCTTTGCTTTCGCTTTCCCGCAGTGAGCTCGGCAGATCTGCCCTTCGCGAAGGGCCGTTTTCCCCCGGAGAACTGCCTCGCGGTAGCCCTGTTCTGGAAGTGGAACGAGTATGCAGTGTTAGCGTTCAGCTATTGTGAAGGCTCGCTTTGGCCCAGGGCAAACGAAGAGCCGGGGGAAATCTTAGCAGAGCCCGGCGCCTTTCCACGGTTCAAAGCGTGGAACTGCAGACTCTTTTGCAAAGAAGAGAGCGCCCAGGCAACAGCAGCCTGCACGTTTCTCAGTGAAAGGGAGAACGTCCTAACTTCATCCAGTCCTCTGAGTAAAGCAGGCAGAGGGAGAGAAACTTTCTTTCCTTCCTCTTTCCTGCAACGAATTCCTCCTTTGCTCTTGCAAACGCAAGGCTTCTTCTGAAAAACTACGTCGCGGTGCAGGGATCCTTCCAGAGGAGCAACGGCATAGTTTTAGCTGTAAGGGCTTGGCAGAGCAGCCGGGGAGAAAAGGCCTCTTGCGATTCTCTTTTCTTTCTGCCTGAATGCGGTCAATTGGCACTTGCCAAAGCAAGGTTTCCCAGCACAAACTACAAAGCAGCAGCTCCCTCCTGGCAGAGGAAATCCCATGCAGTGTTGCCCTGGCGAGATAGTGTTGCTACAGCGAGGCCCAGGGAAAACAGACTGCCTAGAGAAATCCTAGCAAACTCCTGTGTTTCCCCACAGGAATGTATGTCAGTTTCAGTTCTTTGCCAGCAACGGAGCTCAGAGGCAACGTCAGATTGTGTGTATCTCAGTGAGAGAAAGAACACTGTGACTTCCCCCGTTCCTCTGACGAAAGCGGTTAGAGGGAGAAAAGCGTCCTTTGCTTTCGCTTTCCCGCAGTGAGCTCGGCAGATCTGCCCTTCGCGAAGGGCCGTTTTCCCCCGGAGAACTGCCTCGCGGTAGCCCTGTTCTGGAAGTGGAACGAGTATGCAGTGTTAGCGTTCAGCTATTGTGAAGGCTCGCTTTGGCCCAGGGCAAACGAAGAGCCGGGGGAAATCTTAGCAGAGCCCGGCGCCTTTCCACGGTTCAAAGCCTGGAACTGCAGACTCTTTTGCAAAGAAGAGAGCGCCCAGGCAACAGCAGCCTGCACGTTTCTCAGTGAAAGGGAGAACGTCCTAACTTCATCCAGTCCTCTGAGTAAAGCAGGCAGAGGGAGAGAAACTTTCTTTCCTTCCTCTTTCCTGCAACGAATTCCTCCTTTGCTCTTGCAAACGCAAGGCTTCTTCTGAAAAACTACGTCGCGGTGCAGGGATCCTTCCAGAGGAGCAACGGCATAGTTTTAGCTGTAAGGGCTTGGCAGAGCAGCCGGGGAGATAAGGCCTCTTGCGACTCACTTTTCTTTCTGCCTTAATGCGGTCTATTGACACTTGCCAAAGCAAGGTTTCCCAGCACAAACTACAAAGCAGCAGCTCCCTCCTGGCAGAGGAAATCCCATGCAGTGTTGCCCTGGCGAGATAGTGTTGCTACAGCGAGGCCCAGGGAAAACAGACTGCCTAGAGAAATCCTAGCAAAGCCCTGTGTTTCCCCACAGGAATGTATGTCAGTTTCAGTTCTTTGCCAGCAACGGAGCTCAGAGGCAACGTCAGATTGTGTGTATCTCAGTGAGAGAAAGAAGACTGTTACTTCCCCCGTTCCTCTGACGAAAGCGGTTAGAGGGAGAAAAGCGTCCTTTGCTTTCGCTTTCCCGCAGTGAGCTCGGCAGATCTGCCCTTCGCGAAGGGCCGTTTTCCCCCGGAGAACTGCCTCGCGGTAGCCCTGTTCTGGAAGTGGAACGAGTATGCAGTGTTAGCGTTCAGCTATTGTGAAGGCTCGCTTTGGCCCAGGGCAAACGAAGAGCCGGGGGAAATCTTAGCAGAGCCCGGCGCCTTTCCACGGTTCAAAGCCTGGAACTGCAGACTCTTTTGCAAAGAAGAGAGCGCCCAGGCAACAGCAGCCTCCACGTTTCTCAGTGAAAGGGAGAACGTCCTAACTTCATCCAGTCCTCTGAGTAAAGCAGGCAGAGGGAGAGAAACTTTCTTTCCTTCCTCTTTCCTGCAACGAATTCCTCCTTTGCTCTTGCAAACGCAAGGCTTCTTCTGAAAAACTACGTCGCGGTGCAGGGATCCTTCCAGAGGAGCAGCGGCATAGTTTTAGCTGTAAGGGCTTGGCAGAGCAGCCGGGGAGAAAAGGCCTCTTGCGATTCTCTTTTCTTTCTGCCTGAATGCGGTCAATTGGCACTTGCCAAAGCAAGGTTTACCAGCACAAACTACAAAGCAGCAGCTCCCTCCTGGCAGAGGAAATCCCATGCAGTGTTGCCCTGGCGAGATAGTGTTGCTACAGCGAGGCCCAGGGAAAACAGACTGCCTAGAGAAATCCTAGCAAAGCCCTGTGTTTCCCCACAGGAATGTATGTCAGTTTCAGTTCTTTGCCAGCAACGGAGCTCAGAAGCAACGTCAGATTGTGTGTATCTCAGTGAGAGAAAGAACACTGTGACTTCCCCCGTTCCTCTGACGAAAGCGGTTAGAGGGAGAAAAGCGTCCTTTGCTTTCGCTTTCCCGCAGTGAGCTCGGCAGATCTGCCCTTCGCGAAGGGCCGTTTTCCCCCGGAGAACTGCCTCGCGGTAGCCCTGTTCTGGAAGTGGAACGAGTATGCAGTGTTAGCGTTCAGCTATTGTGAAGGCTCGCTTTGGCCCAGGGCAAACGAAGCGCCGGGGGAAATCTTAGCAGAGCCCGGCGCCTTTCCACGGTTCAAAGCCTGGAACTGCAGACTCTTTTGCAAAGAAGAGAGCGCCCAGGCAACAGCAGCCTGCACGTTTCTCAGTGAAAGGGAGAACGTCCTAACTTCATCCAGTCCTCTGAGTAAAGCAGGCAGAGGGAGAGAAACTTTCTTTCCTTCCTCTTTCCTGCAACGAATTCCTCCTTTGCTCTTGCAAACGCAAGACTTCTTCTGAAAAACTACGTCGCGGTGCAGGGATCCTTCCAGAGGAGCAACGGCATAGTTTTAGCTGTAAGGGCTTGGCAGAGCAGCCGGGGAGAAAAGGCCTCTTGCGATTCTCTTTTCTTTCTGCCTGAATGCGGTCAATTGGCACTTGCCAAAGCAAGGTTTCCCAGCACAAACTACAAAGCAGCAGCTCCCTCCTGGCAGAGGAAATCCCATGCAGTGTTGCCCTGGCGAGATAGTGTTGCTACAGCGAGGCCCAGGGAAAACAGACTGCCTAGAGAAATCCTAGCAAAGCCCTGTGTTTCCCCACAGGAATGTATGTCAGTTTCAGTTCTTTGCCAGCAACGGAGCTCAGAGGCAACGTCAGATTGTGTGTATCTCAGTGAGAGAAAGAACACTGTGACTTCCCCCGTTCCTCTGACGAAAGCGGTTAGAGGGAGAAAAGCGTCCTTTGCTTTCGCTTTCCCGCAGTGAGCTCGGCAGATCTGCCCTTCGCGAAGGGCCGTTTTCCCCCGGAGAACTGCCTCGCGGTAGCCCTGTTCTGGAAGTGGAACGAGTATGCAGTGTTAGCGTTCAGCTATTGTGAAGGCTCGCTTTGGCCCAGGGCAAACGAAGCGCCGGGGGAAATCTTAGCAGAGCCCGGCGCCTTTCCACGGTTCAAAGCCTGGAACTGCAGACTCTTTTGCAAAGAAGAGAGCGCCCAGGCAACAGCAGCCTGCACGTTTCTCAGTGAAAGGGAGAACGTCCTAACTTCATCCAGTCCTCTGAGTAAAGCAGGCAGAGGGAGAGAAACTTTCTTTCCTTCCTCTTTCCTGCAACGAATTCCTCCTTTGCTCTTGCAAACGCAAGGCTTCTTCTGAAAAACTACGTCGCGGTGCAGGGATCTTTCCAGAGGAGCAGCGGCATAGTTTTAGCTGTAAGGGCTTGGCAGAGCAGCCGGGGAGAAAAGGCCTCTTGCGATTCTCTTTTCTTTCTGCCTGAATGCGGTCAATTGGCACTTGCCAAAGCAAGGTTTCCCAGCACAAACTACAAAGCAGCAGCTCCCTCCTGGCAGAGGAAATCCCATGCAGTGTTGCCCTGGCGAGATAGTGTTGCTACAGCGAGGCCCAGGGAAAACAGACTGCCTAGAGAAATCCTAGCAAAGCCCTGTGTTTCCCCACAGGAATGTATGTCAGTTTCAGTTCTTTGCCAGCAACGGAGCTCAGAAGCAACGTCAGATTGTGTGTATCTCAGTGAGAGAAAGAACACTGTGACTTCCCCCGTTCCTCTGACGAAAGCGGTTAGAGGGAGAAAAGCGTCCTTTGCTTTCGCTTTCCCGCAGTGAGCTCGGCAGATCTGCCCTTCGCGAAGGGCCGTTTTCCCCCGGAGAACTGCCTCGCGGTAGCCCTGTTCTGGAAGTGGAACGAGTATGCAGTGTTAGCGTTCAGCTATTGTGAAGGCTCGCTTTAGCCCAGGGCAAACGAAGAGCCGGGGGAAATCTTAGCAGAGCCCGGAGCCTTTCCACGGTTCAAAGCCTGGAACTGCAGACTCTTTTGCAAAGAAGAGAGCGCCCAGGCAACAGCAGCCTGCACGTTTCTCAGTGAAAGGGAGAACGTCCTAACTTCATCCAGTCCTCTGAGTAAAGCAGGCAGAGGGAGAGAAACTTTCTTTCCTTCCTCTTTCCTGCAACGAATTCCTCCTTTGCTCTTGCAAACGCAAGGCTTCTTCTGAAAAACTACGTTGCGGTGCAGGGATCCTTCCAGAGGAGCAACGGCATAGTTTTAGCTGTAAGGGCTTGGCAGAGCAGCCGGGGAGAAAAGGCCTCTTGCGATTCTCTTTTCTTTCTGCCTGAATGCGGTCAATTGGCACTTGCCAAAGCAAGGTTTCCCAGCACAAACTACAAAGCAGCAGCTCCCTCCTGGCAGAGGAAATCCCATGCAGTGTTGCCCTGGCGAGATAGTGTTGCTACAGCGAGGCCCAGGGAAAACAGACTGCCTAGAGAAATCCTAGCAAAGCCCTGTGTTTCCCCACAGGAATGTATGTCAGTTTCAGTCCTTTGCCAGCAACGGAGCTCAGAGGCAACGTCAGATTGTGTGTATCTCAGTGAGAGAAAGAACACTGTGACTTCCCCCGTTCCTCTGACGAAAGCGGTTAGAGGGAGAAAAGCGTCCTTTGCTTTCGCTTTCCCGCAGTGAGCTCGGCAGATCTGCCCTTCGCGAAGGGCCGTTTTCCCCCGGAGAACTGCCTCGCGGTAGCCCTGTTCTGGAAGTGGAACGAGTATGCAGTGTTAGCGTTCAGCTATTGTGAAGGCTCGCTTTGGCCCAGGGCAAACGAAGCGCCGGGGGAAATCTTAGCAGAGCCCGGCGCCTTTCCACGGTTCAAAGCCTGGAACTGCAGACTCTTTTGCAAAGAAGAGAGCGCCCAGGCAACAGCAGCCTGCACGTTTCTCAGTGAAAGGGAGAACGTCCTAACTTCATCCAGTCCTCTGAGTAAAGCAGGCAGAGGGAGAGAAACTTTCTTTCCTTCCTCTTTCCTGCAACGAATTCCTCCTTTGCTCTTGCAAACGCAAGGCTTCTTCTGAAAAACTACGTTGCGGTGCAGGGATCCTTCCAGAGGAGCAACGGCATAGTTTTAGCTGTAAGGGCTTGGCAGAGCAGCCGGGGAGAAAAGGCCTCTTGCGATTCTCTTTTCTTTCTGCCTGAATGCGGTCAATTGGCACTTGCCAAAGCAAGGTTTCCCAGCACAAACTACAAAGCAGCAGCTCCCTCCTGGCAGAGGAAATCCCATGCAGTGTTGCCCTGGCGAGATAGTGTTGCTACAGCGAGGCCCAGGGAAAACAGACTGCCTAGAGAAATCCTAGCAAAGCCCTGTGTTTCCCCACAGGAATGTATGTCAGTTTCAGTTCTTTGCCAGCAACGGAGCTCAGAGGCAACGTCAGATTGTGTGTATCTCAGTGAGAGAAAGAACACTGTGACTTCCCCCGTTCCTCTGACGAAAGCGGTTAGAGGGAGAAAAGCGTCCTTTGCTTTCGCTTTCCCGCAGTGAGCTCGGCAGATCTGCCCTTCGCGAAGGGCCGTTTTCCCCCGGAGAACTGCCTCGCGGTAGCCCTGTTCTGGAAGTGGAACGAGTATGCAGTGTTAGCGTTCAGCTATTGTGAAGGCTCGCTTTGGCCCAGGGCAAACGAAGCGCCGGGGGAAATCTTAGCAGAGCCCGGCGCCTTTCCACGGTTCAAAGCCTGGAACTGCAGACTCTTTTGCAAAGAAGAGAGCGCCCAGGCAACAGCAGCCTGCACGTTTCTCAGTGAAAGGGAGAACGTCCTAACTTCATCCAGTCCTCTGAGTAAAGCAGGCAGAGGGAGAGAAACTTTCTTTCCTTCCTCTTTCCTGCAACGAATTCCTCCTTTGCTCTTGCAAACGCAAGGCTTCTTCTGAAAAACTACGTCGCGGTGCAGGGATCCTTCCAGAGGAGCAGCGGCATAGTTTTAGCTGTAAGGGCTTGGCAGAGCAGCCGGGGAGAAAAGGCCTCTTGCGATTCTCTTTTCTTTCTGCCTGAATGCGGTCAATTGGCACTTGCCAAAGCAAGGTTTCCCAGCACAAACTACAAAGCAGCAGCTCCCTCCTGGCAGAGGAAATCCCATGCAGTGTTGCCCTGGCGAGATAGTGTTGCTACAGCGAGGCCCAGGGAAAACAGACTGCCTAGAGAAATCCTAGCAAAGCCCTGTGTTTCCCCACAGGAATGTATGTCAGTTTCAGTCCTTTGCCAGCAACGGAGCTCAGAGGCAACGTCAGATTGTGTGTATCTCAGTGAGAGAAAGAACACTGTGACTTCCCCCGTTCCTCTGACGAAAGCGGTTAGAGGGAGAAAAGCGTCCTTTGCTTTCGCTTTCCCGCAGTGAGCTCGGCAGATCTGCCCTTCGCGAAGGGCCGTTTTCCCCCGGAGAACTGCCTCGCGGTAGCCCTGTTCTGGAAGTGGAACGAGTATGCAGTGTTAGCGTTCAGCTATTGTGAAGGCTCGCTTTGGCCCAGGGCAAACGAAGAGCCGGGGGAAATCTTAGCAGAGCCCGGCGCCTTTCCACGGTTCAAAGCCTGGAACTGCAGACTCTTTTGCAAAGAAGAGAGCGCCCAGGCAACAGCAGCCTGCACGTTTCTCAGTGAAAGGGAGAACGTCCTAACTTCATCCAGTCCTCTGAGTAAAGCAGGCAGAGGGAGAGAAACTTTCTTTCCTTCCTCTTTCCTGCAACGAATTCCTCCTTTGCTCTTGCAAACGCAAGGCTTCTTCTGAAAAACTACGTCGCGGTGCAGGGATCCTTCCAGAGGAGCAACGGCATAGTTTTAGCTGTAAGGGCTTGGCAGAGCAGCCGGGGAGAAAAGGCCTCTTGCGATTCTCTTTTCTTTCTGCCTGAATGCGGTCAATTGGCACTTGCCAAAGCAAGGTTTCCCAGCACAAACTACAAAGCAGCAGCTCCCTCCTGGCAGAGGAAATCCCATGCAGTGTTGCCCTGGCGAGATAGTGTTGCTACAGCGAGGCCCAGGGAAAACAGACTGCCTAGAGAAATCCTAGCAAAGCCCTGTGTTTCCCCACAGGAATGTATGTCAGTTTCAGTCCTTTGCCAGCAACGGAGCTCAGAGGCAACGTCAGATTGTGTGTATCTCAGTGAGAGAAAGAACACTGTGACTTCCCCCGTTCCTCTGACGAAAGCGGTTAGAGGGAGAAAAGCGTCCTTTGCTTTCGCTTTCCCGCAGTGAGCTCGGCAGATCTGCCCTTCGCGAAGGGCCGTTTTCCCCCGGAGAACTGCCTCGCGGTAGCCCTGTTCTGGAAGTGGAACGAGTATGCAGTGTTAGCGTTCAGCTATTGTGAAGGCTCGCTTTGGCCCAGGGCAAACGAAGCGCCGGGGGAAATCTTAGCAGAGCCCGGCGCCTTTCCACGGTTCAAAGCCTGGAACTGCAGACTCTTTTGCAAAGAAGAGAGCGCCCAGGCAACAGCAGCCTGCACGTTTCTCAGTGAAAGGGAGAACGTCCTAACTTCATCCAGTCCTCTGAGTAAAGCAGGCAGAGGGAGAGAAACTTTCTTTCCTTCCTCTTTCCTGCAACGAATTCCTCCTTTGCTCTTGCAAACGCAAGGCTTCTTCTGAAAAACTACGTTGCGGTGCAGAGATCCTTCCAGAGGAGCAACGGCATAGTTTTAGCTGTAAGGGCTTGGCAGAGCAGCCGGGGAGAAAAGGCCTCTTGCGATTCTCTTTTCTTTCTGCCTGAATGCGGTCAATTGGCACTTGCCAAAGCAAGGTTTCCCAGCACAAACTACAAAGCAGCAGCTCCCTCCTGGCAGAGGAAATCCCATGCAGTGTTGCCCTGGCGAGATAGTGTTGCTACAGCGAGGCCCAGGGAAAACAGACTGCCTAGAGAAATCCTAGCAAAGCCCTGTGTTTCCCCACAGGAATGTATGTCAGTTTCAGTTCTTTGCCAGCAACGGAGCTCAGAGGCAACGTCAGATTGTGTGTATCTCAGTGAGAGAAAGAACACTGTGACTTCCCCCGTTCCTCTGACGAAAGCGGTTAGAGGGAGAAAAGCGTCCTTTGCTTTCGCTTTCCCGCAGTGAGCTCGGCAGATCTGCCCTTCGCGAAGGGCCGTTTTCCCCCGGAGAACTGCCTCGCGGTAGCCCTGTTCTGGAAGTGGAACGAGTATGCAGTGTTAGCGTTCAGCTATTGTGAAGGCTCGCTTTGGCCCAGGGCAAACGAAGCGCCGGGGGAAATCTTAGCAGAGCCCGGCGCCTTTCCACGGTTCAAAGCCTGGAACTGCAGACTCTTTTGCAAAGAAGAGAGCGCCCAGGCAACAGCAGCCTGCACGTTTCTCAGTGAAAGGGAGAACGTCCTAACTTCATCCAGTCCTCTGAGTAAAGCAGGCAGAGGGAGAGAAACTTTCTTTCCTTCCTCTTTCCTGCAACGAATTCCTCCTTTGCTCTTGCAAACGCAAGGCTTCTTCTGAAAAACTACGTTGCGGTGCAGGGATCCTTCCAGAGGAGCAACGGCATAGTTTTAGCTGTAAGGGCTTGGCAGAGCAGCCGGGGAGAAAAGGCCTCTTGCGATTCTCTTTTCTTTCTGCCTGAATGCGGTCAATTGGCACTTGCCAAAGCAAGGTTTCCCAGCACAAACTACAAAGCAGCAGCTCCCTCCTGGCAGAGGAAATCCCATGCAGTGTTGCCCTGGCGAGATAGTGTTGCTACAGCGAGGCCCAGGGAAAACAGACTGCCTAGAGAAATCCTAGCAAAGCCCTGTGTTTCCCCACAGGAATGTATGTCAGTTTCAGTCCTTTGCCAGCAACGGAGCTCAGAGGTAACGTCAGATTGTGTGTATCTCAGTGAGAGAAAGAACACTGTGACTTCCCCCGTTCCTCTGACGAAAGCGGTTAGAGGGAGAAAAGCGTCCTTTGCTTTCGCTTTCCCGCAGTGAGCTCGGCAGATCTGCCCTTCGCGAAGGGCCGTTTTCCCCCGGAGAACTGCCTCGCGGTAGCCCTGTTCTGGAAGTGGAACGAGTATGCAGTGTTAGCGTTCAGCTATTGTGAAGGCTCGCTTTGGCCCAGGGCAAACGAAGCGCCGGGGGAAATCTTAGCAGAGCCCGGCGCCTTTCCACGGTTCAAAGCCTGGAACTGCAGACTCTTTTGCAAAGAAGAGAGCGCCCAGGCAACAGCAGCCTGCACGTTTCTCAGTGAAAGGGAGAACGTCCTAACTTCATCCAGTCCTCTGAGTAAAGCAGGCAGAGGGAGAGAAACTTTCTTTCCTTCCTCTTTCCTGCAACGAATTCCTCCTTTGCTCTTGCAAACGCAAGGCTTCTTCTGAAAAACTACGTCGCGGTGCAGGGATCTTTCCAGAGGAGCAGCGGCATAGTTTTAGCTGTAAGGGCTTGGCAGAGCAGCCGGGGAGAAAAGGCCTCTTGCGATTCTCTTTTCTTTCTGCCTGAATGCGGTCAATTGGCACTTGCCAAAGCAAGGTTTCCCAGCACAAACTACAAAGCAGCAGCTCCCTCCTGGCAGAGGAAATCCCATGCAGTGTTGCCCTGGCGAGATAGTGTTGCTACAGCGAGGCCCAGGGAAAACAGACTGCCTAGAGAAATCCTAGCAAACTCCTGTGTTTCCCCACAGGAATGTATGTCAGTTTCAGTTCTTTGCCAGCAACGGAGCTCAGAAGCAACGTCAGATTGTGTGTATCTCAGTGAGAGAAAGAACACTGTGACTTCCCCCGTTCCTCTGACGAAAGCGGTTAGAGGGAGAAAAGCGTCCTTTGCTTTCGCTTTCCCGCAGTGAGCTCGGCAGATCTGCCCTTCGCGAAGGGCCGTTTTCCCCCGGAGAACTGCCTCGCGGTAGCCCTGTTCTGGAAGTGGAACGAGTATGCAGTGTTAGCGTTCAGCTATTGTGAAGGCTCGCTTTAGCCCAGGGCAAACGAGGAGCCGGGGGAAATCTTAGCAGAGCCCGGAGCCTTTCCACGGTTCAAAGCCTGGAACTGCAGACTCTTTTGCAAAGAAGAGAGCGCCCAGGCAACAGCAGCCTGCACGTTTCTCAGTGAAAGGGAGAACGTCCTAACTTCATCCAGTCCTCTGAGTAAAGCAGGCAGAGGGAGAGAAACTTTCTTTCCTTCCTCTTTCCTGCAACGAATTCCTCCTTTGCTCTTGCAAACGCAAGGCTTCTTCTGAAAAACTACGTTGCGGTGCAGGGATCCTTCCAGAGGAGCAACGGCATAGTTTTAGCTGTAAGGGCTTGGCAGAGCAGCCGGGGAGAAAAGGCCTCTTGCGATTCTCTTTTCTTTCTGCCTGAATGCGGTCAATTGGCACTTGCCAAAGCAAGGTTTCCCAGCACAAACTACAAAGCAGCAGCTCCCTCCTGGCAGAGGAAATCCCATGCAGTGTTGCCCTGGCGAGATAGTGTTGCTACAGCGAGGCCCAGGGAAAACAGACTGCCTAGAGAAATCCTAGCAAAGCCCTGTGTTTCCCCACAGGAATGTATGTCAGTTTCAGTCCTTTGCCAGCAACGGAGCTCAGAGGCAACGTCAGATTGTGTGTATCTCAGTGAGAGAAAGAACACTGTGACTTCCCCCGTTCCTCTGACGAAAGCGGTTAGAGGGAGAAAAGCGTCCTTTGCTTTCGCTTTCCCGCAGTGAGCTCGGCAGATCTGCCCTTCGCGAAGGGCCGTTTTCCCCCGGAGAACTGCCTCGCGGTAGCCCTGTTCTGGAAGTGGAACGAGTATGCATTGTTAGCGTTCAGCTATTGTGAAGGCTCGCTTTGGCCCAGGGCAAACGAAGAGCCGGGGGAAATCTTAGCAGAGCCCGGCGCCTTTCCACGGTTCAAAGCCTGGACCTGCAGACTCTTTTGCAAAGAAGAGAGCGCCCAGGCAACAGCAGCCTGCACGTTTCTCAGTGAAAGGGAGAACGTCCTAACTTCATCCAGTCCTCTGAGTAAAGCAGGCAGAGGGAGAGAAACTTTCTTTCCTTCCTCTTTCCTGCAACGAATTCCTCCTTTGCTCTTGCAAACGCAAGACTTCTTCTGAAAAACTACGTCGCGGTGCAGGGATCCTTCCAGAGGAGCAACGGCATAGTTTTAGCTGTAAGGGCTTGGCAGAGCAGCCGGGGAGAAAAGGCCTCTTGCGATTCTCTTTTCTTTCTGCCTGAATGCGGTCAATTGGCACTTGCCAAAGCAAGGTTTCCCAGCACAAACTACAAAGCAGCAGCTCCCTCCTGGCAGAGGAAATCCCATGCAGTGTTGCCCTGGCGAGATAGTGTTGCTACAGCGAGGCCCAGGGAAAACAGACTGCCTAGAGAAATCCTAGCAAACTCCTGTGTTTCCCCACAGGAATGTATGTCAGTTTCAGTCCTTTGCCAGCAACGGAGCTCAGAGGCAACGTCAGATTGTGTGTATCTCAGTGAGAGAAAGAACACTGTGACTTCCCCCGTTCCTCTGACGAAAGCGGTTAGAGGGAGAAAAGCGTCCTTTGCTTTCGCTTTCCCGCAGTGAGCTCGGCAGATCTGCCCTTCGCGAAGGGCCGTTTTCCCCCGGAGAACTGCCTCGCGGTAGCCCTGTTCTGGAAGTGGAACGAGTATGCAGTGTTAGCGTTCAGCTATTGTGAAGGCTCGCTTTGGCCCAGGGCAAACGAAGAGCCGGGGGAAATCTTAGCAGAGCCCGGCGCCTTTCCACGGTTCAAAGCCTGGAACTGCAGACTCTTTTGCAAAGAAGAGAGCGCCCAGGCAACAGCAGCCTGCACGTTTCTCAGTGAAAGGGAGAACGTCCTAACTTCATCCAGTCCTCTGAGTAAAGCAGGCAGAGGGAGAGAAACTTTCTTTCCTTCCTCTTTCCTGCAACGAATTCCTCCTTTGCTCTTGCAAACGCAAGACTTCTTCTGAAAAACTACGTCGCGGTGCAGGGATCCTTCCAGAGGAGCAACGGCATAGTTTTAGCTGTAAGGGCTTGGCAGAGCAGCCGGGGAGAAAAGGCCTCTTGCGATTCTCTTTTCTTTCTGCCTGAATGCGGTCAATTGGCACTTGCCAAAGCAAGGTTTCCCAGCACAAACTACAAAGCAGCAGCTCCCTCCTGGCAGAGGAAATCCCATGCAGTGTTGCCCTGGCGAGATAGTGTTGCTACAGCGAGGCCCAGGGAAAACAGACTGCCTAGAGAAATCCTAGCAAACTCCTGTGTTTCCCCACAGGAATGTATGTCAGTTTCAGTCCTTTGCCAGCAACGGAGCTCAGAGGCAACGTCAGATTGTGTGTATCTCAGTGAGAGAAAGAACACTGTGACTTCCCCCGTTCCTCTGACGAAAGCGGTTAGAGGGAGAAAAGCGTCCTTTGCTTTCGCTTTCCCGCAGTGAGCTCGGCAGATCTGCCCTTCGCGAAGGGCCGTTTTCCCCCGGAGAACTGCCTCGCGGTAGCCCTGTTCTGGAAGTGGAACGAGTATGCAGTGTTAGCGTTCAGCTATTGTGAAGGCTCGCTTTGGCCCAGGGCAAACGAAGCGCCGGGGGAAATCTTAGCAGAGCCCGGCGCCTTTCCACGGTTCAAAGCCTGGAACTGCAGACTCTTTTGCAAAGAAGAGAGCGCCCAGGCAACAGCAGCCTGCACGTTTCTCAGTGAAAGGGAGAACGTCCTAACTTCATCCAGTCCTCTGAGTAAAGCAGGCAGAGGGAGAGAAACTTTCTTTCCTTCCTCTTTCCTGCAACGAATTCCTCCTTTGCTCTTGCAAACGCAAGACTTCTTCTGAAAAACTACGTCGCGGTGCAGGGATCCTTCCAGAGGAGCAGCGGCATAGTTTTAGCTGTAAGGGCTTGGCAGAGCAGCCGGGGAGAAAAGGCCTCTTGCGATTCTCTTTTCTTTCTGCCTGAATGCGGTCAATTGGCACTTGCCAAAGCAAGGTTTCCCAGCACAAACTACAAAGCAGCAGCTCCCTCCTGGCAGAGGAAATCCCATGCAGTGTTGCCCTGGCGAGATAGTGTTGCTACAGCGAGGCCCAGGGAAAACAGACTGCCTAGAGAAATCCTAGCAAAGCCCTGTGTTTCCCCACAGGAATGTATGTCAGTTTCAGTCCTTTGCCAGCAACGGAGCTCAGAGGCAACGTCAGATTGTGTGTATCTCAGTGAGAGAAAGAACACTGTGACTTCCCCCGTTCCTCTGACGAAAGCGGTTAGAGGGAGAAAAGCGTCCTTTGCTTTCGCTTTCCCGCAGTGAGCTCGGCAGATCTGCCCTTCGCGAAGGGCCGTTTTCCCCCGGAGAACTGCCTCGCGGTAGCCCTGTTCTGGAAGTGGAACGAGTATGCAGTGTTAGCGTTCAGCTATTGTGAAGGCTCGCTTTGGCCCAGGGCAAACGAAGAGCCGGGGGAAATCTTAGCAGAGCCCGGCGCCTTTCCACGGTTCAAAGCCTGGACCTGCAGACTCTTTTGCAAAGAAGAGAGCGCCCAGGCAACAGCAGCCTGCACGTTTCTCAGTGAAAGGGAGAACGTCCTAACTTCATCCAGTCCTCTGAGTAAAGCAGGCAGAGGGAGAGAAACTTTCTTTCCTTCCTCTTTCCTGCAACGAATTCCTCCTTTGCTCTTGCAAACGCAAGACTTCTTCTGAAAAACTACGTCGCGGTGCAGGGATCCTTCCAGAGGAGCAACGGCATAGTTTTAGCTGTAAGGGCTTGGCAGAGCAGCCGGGGAGAAAAGGCCTCTTGCGATTCTCTTTTCTTTCTGCCTGAATGTGGTCAATTGGCACTTGCCAAAGCAAGGTTTCCCAGCACAAACTACAAAGCAGCAGCTCCCTCCTGGCAGAGGAAATCCCATGCAGTGTTGCCCTGGCGAGATAGTGTTGCTACAGCGAGGCCCAGGGAAAACAGACTGCCTAGAGAAATCCTAGCAAACTCCTGTGTTTCCCCACAGGAATGTATGTCAGTTTCAGTCCTTTGCCAGCAACGGAGCTCAGAGGCAACGTCAGATTGTGTGTATCTCAGTGAGAGAAAGAACACTGTGACTTCCCCCGTTCCTCTGACGAAAGCGGTTAGAGGGAGAAAAGCGTCCTTTGCTTTCGCTTTCCCGCAGTGAGCTCGGCAGATCTGCCCTTCGCGAAGGGCCGTTTTCCCCCGGAGAACTGCCTCGCGGTAGCCCTGTTCTGGAAGTGGAACGAGTATGCAGTGTTAGCGTTCAGCTATTGTGAAGGCTCGCTTTGGCCCAGGGCAAACGAAGCGCCGGGGGAAATCTTAGCAGAGCCCGGCGCCTTTCCACGGTTCAAAGCCTGGAACTGCAGACTCTTTTGCAAAGAAGAGAGCGCCCAGGCAACAGCAGCCTGCACGTTTCTCAGTGAAAGGGAGAACGTCCTAACTTCATCCAGTCCTCTGAGTAAAGCAGGCAGAGGGAGAGAAACTTTCTTTCCTTCCTCTTTCCTGCAACGAATTCCTCCTTTGCTCTTGCAAACGCAAGGCTTCTTCTGAAAAACTACGTCGCGGTGCAGGGATCCTTCCAGAGGAGCAGCGGCATAGTTTTAGCTGTAAGGGCTTGGCAGAGCAGCCGGGGAGAAAAGGCCTCTTGCGATTCTCTTTTCTTTCTGCCTGAATGCGGTCAATTGGCACTTGCCAAAGCAAGGTTTCCCAGCACAAACTACAAAGCAGCAGCTCCCTCCTGGCAGAGGAAATCCCATGCAGTGTTGCCCTGGCGAGATAGTGTTGCTACAGCGAGGCCCAGGGAAAACAGACTGCCTAGAGAAATCCTAGCAAAGCCCTGTGTTTCCCCACAGGAATGTATGTCAGTTTCAGTTCTTTGTCAGCAACGGAGCTCAGAGGCAACGTCAGATTGTGTGTATCTCAGTGAGAGAAAGAACACTGTGACTTCCCCCGTTCCTCTGACGAAAGCGGTTAGAGGGAGAAAAGCGTCCTTTGCTTTCGCTTTCCCGCAGTGAGCTCGGCAGATCTGCCCTTCGCGAAGGGCCGTTTTCCCCCGGAGAACTGCCTCGCGGTAGCCCTGTTCTGGAAGTGGAACGAGTATGCAGTGTTAGCGTTCAGCTATTGTGAAGGCTCGCTTTGGCCCAGGGCAAACGAAGAGCCGGGGGAAATCTTAGCAGAGCCCGGCGCCTTTCCACGGTTCAAAGCCTGGAACTGCAGACTCTTTTGCAAAGAAGAGAGCGCCCAGGCAACAGCAGCCTGCACGTTTCTCAGTGAAAGGGAGAACGTCCTAACTTCATCCAGTCCTCTGAGTAAAGCAGGCAGAGGGAGAGAAACTTTCTTTCCTTCCTCTTTCCTGCAACGAATTCCTCCTTTGCTCTTGCAAACGCAAGGCTTCTTCTGAAAAACTACGTCGCGGTGCAGGGATCCTTCCAGAGGAGCAACGGCATAGTTTTAGCTGTAAGGGCTTGGCAGAGCAGCCGGGGAGAAAAGGCCTCTTGCGATTCTCTTTTCTTTCTGCCTGAATGCGGTCAATTGGCACTTGCCAAAGCAAGGTTTCCCAGCACAAACTACAAAGCAGCAGCTCCCTCCTGGCAGAGGAAATCCCATGCAGTGTTGCCCTGGCGAGATAGTGTTGCTACAGCGAGGCCCAGGGAAAACAGACTGCCTAGAGAAATCCTAGCAAACTCCTGTGTTTCCCCACAGGAATGTATGTCAGTTTCAGTCCTTTGCCAGCAACGGAGCTCAGAGGCAACGTCAGATTGTGTGTATCTCAGTGAGAGAAAGAACACTGTGACTTCCCCCGTTCCTCTGACGAAAGCGGTTAGAGGGAGAAAAGCGTCCTTTGCTTTCGCTTTCCCGCAGTGAGCTCGGCAGATCTGCCCTTCGCGAAGGGCCGTTTTCCCCCGGAGAACTGCCTCGCGGTAGCCCTGTTCTGGAAGTGGAACGAGTATGCAGTGTTAGCGTTCAGCTATTGTGAAGGCTCGCTTTGGCCCAGGGCAAACGAGGAGCCGGGGGAAATCTTAGCAGAGCCCGGAGCCTTTCCACGGTTCAAAGCCTGGAACTGCAGACTCTTTTGCAAAGAAGAGAGCGCCCAGGCAACAGCAGCCTGCACGTTTCTCAGTGAAAGGGAGAACGTCCTAACTTCATCCAGTCCTCTGAGTAAAGCAGGCAGAGGGAGAGAAACTTTCTTTCCTTCCTCTTTCCTGCAACGAATTCCTCCTTTGCTCTTGCAAACGCAAGGCTTCTTCTGAAAAACTACGTTGCGGTGCAGGGATCCTTCCAGAGGAGCAACGGCATAGTTTTAGCTGTAAGGGCTTGGCAGAGCAGCCGGGGAGAAAAGGCCTCTTGCGATTCTCTTTTCTTTCTGCCTGAATGCGGTCAATTGGCACTTGCCAAAGCAAGGTTTCCCAGCACAAACTACAAAGCAGCAGCTCCCTCCTGGCAGAGGAAATCCCATGCAGTGTTGCCCTGGCGAGATAGTGTTGCTACAGCGAGGCCCAGGGAAAACAGACTGCCTAGAGAAATCCTAGCAAAGCCCTGTGTTTCCCCACAGGAATGTATGTCAGTTTCAGTCCTTTGCCAGCAACGGAGCTCAGAGGCAACGTCAGATTGTGTGTATCTCAGTGAGAGAAAGAACACTGTGACTTCCCCCGTTCCTCTGACGAAAGCGGTTAGAGGGAGAAAAGCGTCCTTTGCTTTCGCTTTCCCGCAGTGAGCTCGGCAGATCTGCCCTTCGCGAAGGGCCGTTTTCCCCCGGAGAACTGCCTCGCGGTAGCCCTGTTCTGGAAGTGGAACGAGTATGCAGTGTTAGCGTTCAGCTATTGTGAAGGCTCGCTTTGGCCCAGGGCAAACGAAGAGCCGGGGGAAATCTTAGCAGAGCCCGGCGCCTTTCCACGGTTCAAAGCCTGGAACTGCAGACTCTTTTGCAAAGAAGAGAGCGCCCAGGCAACAGCAGCCTGCACGTTTCTCAGTGAAAGGGAGAACGTCCTAACTTCATCCAGTCCTCTGAGTAAAGCAGGCAGAGGGAGAGAAACTTTCTTTCCTTCCTCTTTCCTGCAACGAATTCCTCCTTTGCTCTTGCAAACGCAAGACTTCTTCTGAAAAACTACGTCGCGGTGCAGGGATCCTTCCAGAGGAGCAACGGCATAGTTTTAGCTGTAAGGGCTTGGCAGAGCAGCCGGGGAGAAAAGGCCTCTTGCGATTCTCTTTTCTTTCTGCCTGAATGCGGTCAATTGGCACTTGCCAAAGCAAGGTTTCCCAGCACAAACTACAAAGCAGCAGCTCCCTCCTGGCAGAGGAAATCCCATGCAGTGTTGCCCTGGCGAGATAGTGTTGCTACAGCGAGGCCCAGGGAAAACAGACTGCCTAGAGAAATCCTAGCAAACTCCTGTGTTTCCCCACAGGAATGTATGTCAGTTTCAGTTCTTTGCCAGCAACGGAGCTCAGAAGCAACGTCAGATTGTGTGTATCTCAGTGAGAGAAAGAACACTGTGACTTCCCCCGTTCCTCTGACGAAAGCGGTTAGAGGGAGAAAAGCGTCCTTTGCTTTCGCTTTCCCGCAGTGAGCTCGGCAGATCTGCCCTTCGCGAAGGGCCGTTTTCCCCCGGAGAACTGCCTCGCGGTAGCCCTGTTCTGGAAGTGGAACGAGTATGCAGTGTTAGCGTTCAGCTATTGTGAAGGCTCGCTTTAGCCCAGGGCAAACGAGGAGCCGGGGGAAATCTTAGCAGAGCCCGGAGCCTTTCCACGGTTCAAAGCCTGGAACTGCAGACTCTTTTGCAAAGAAGAGAGCGCCCAGGCAACAGCAGCCTGCACGTTTCTCAGTGAAAGGGAGAACGTCCTAACTTCATCCAGTCCTCTGAGTAAAGCAGGCAGAGGGAGAGAAACTTTCTTTCCTTCCTCTTTCCTGCAACGAATTCCTCCTTTGCTCTTGCAAACGCAAGGCTTCTTCTGAAAAACTACGTTGCGGTGCAGGGATCCTTCCAGAGGAGCAACGGCATAGTTTTAGCTGTAAGGGCTTGGCAGAGCAGCCGGGGAGAAAAGGCCTCTTGCGATTCTCTTTTCTTTCTGCCTGAATGCGGTCAATTGGCACTTGCCAAAGCAAGGTTTCCCAGCACAAACTACAAAGCAGCAGCTCCCTCCTGGCAGAGGAAATCCCATGCAGTGTTGCCCTGGCGAGATAGTGTTGCTACAGCGAGGCCCAGGGAAAACAGACTGCCTAGAGAAATCCTAGCAAAGCCCTGTGTTTCCCCACAGGAATGTATGTCAGTTTCAGTCCTTTGCCAGCAACGGAGCTCAGAGGCAACGTCAGATTGTGTGTATCTCAGTGAGAGAAAGAACACTGTGACTTCCCCCGTTCCTCTGACGAAAGCGGTTAGAGGGAGAAAAGCGTCCTTTGCTTTCGCTTTCCCGCAGTGAGCTCGGCAGATCTGCCCTTCGCGAAGGGCCGTTTTCCCCCGGAGAACTGCCTCGCGGTAGCCCTGTTCTGGAAGTGGAACGAGTATGCATTGTTAGCGTTCAGCTATTGTGAAGGCTCGCTTTGGCCCAGGGCAAACGAAGAGCCGGGGGAAATCTTAGCAGAGCCCGGCGCCTTTCCACGGTTCAAAGCCTGGACCTGCAGACTCTTTTGCAAAGAAGAGAGCGCCCAGGCAACAGCAGCCTGCACGTTTCTCAGTGAAAGGGAGAACGTCCTAACTTCATCCAGTCCTCTGAGTAAAGCAGGCAGAGGGAGAGAAACTTTCTTTCCTTCCTCTTTCCTGCAACGAATTCCTCCTTTGCTCTTGCAAACGCAAGACTTCTTCTGAAAAACTACGTCGCGGTGCAGGGATCCTTCCAGAGGAGCAACGGCATAGTTTTAGCTGTAAGGGCTTGGCAGAGCAGCCGGGGAGAAAAGGCCTCTTGCGATTCTCTTTTCTTTCTGCCTGAATGCGGTCAATTGGCACTTGCCAAAGCAAGGTTTCCCAGCACAAACTACAAAGCAGCAGCTCCCTCCTGGCAGAGGAAATCCCATGCAGTGTTGCCCTGGCGAGATAGTGTTGCTACAGCGAGGCCCAGGGAAAACAGACTGCCTAGAGAAATCCTAGCAAACTCCTGTGTTTCCCCACAGGAATGTATGTCAGTTTCAGTCCTTTGCCAGCAACGGAGCTCAGAGGCAACGTCAGATTGTGTGTATCTCAGTGAGAGAAAGAACACTGTGACTTCCCCCGTTCCTCTGACGAAAGCGGTTAGAGGGAGAAAAGCGTCCTTTGCTTTCGCTTTCCCGCAGTGAGCTCGGCAGATCTGCCCTTCGCGAAGGGCCGTTTTCCCCCGGAGAACTGCCTCGCGGTAGCCCTGTTCTGGAAGTGGAACGAGTATGCAGTGTTAGCGTTCAGCTATTGTGAAGGCTCGCTTTGGCCCAGGGCAAACGAAGAGCCGGGGGAAATCTTAGCAGAGCCCGGCGCCTTTCCACGGTTCAAAGCCTGGAACTGCAGACTCTTTTGCAAAGAAGAGAGCGCCCAGGCAACAGCAGCCTGCACGTTTCTCAGTGAAAGGGAGAACGTCCTAACTTCATCCAGTCCTCTGAGTAAAGCAGGCAGAGGGAGAGAAACTTTCTTTCCTTCCTCTTTCCTGCAACGAATTCCTCCTTTGCTCTTGCAAACGCAAGACTTCTTCTGAAAAACTACGTCGCGGTGCAGGGATCCTTCCAGAGGAGCAACGGCATAGTTTTAGCTGTAAGGGCTTGGCAGAGCAGCCGGGGAGAAAAGGCCTCTTGCGATTCTCTTTTCTTTCTGCCTGAATGCGGTCAATTGGCACTTGCCAAAGCAAGGTTTCCCAGCACAAACTACAAAGCAGCAGCTCCCTCCTGGCAGAGGAAATCCCATGCAGTGTTGCCCTGGCGAGATAGTGTTGCTACAGCGAGGCCCAGGGAAAACAGACTGCCTAGAGAAATCCTAGCAAACTCCTGTGTTTCCCCACAGGAATGTATGTCAGTTTCAGTCCTTTGCCAGCAACGGAGCTCAGAGGCAACGTCAGATTGTGTGTATCTCAGTGAGAGAAAGAACACTGTGACTTCCCCCGTTCCTCTGACGAAAGCGGTTAGAGGGAGAAAAGCGTCCTTTGCTTTCGCTTTCCCGCAGTGAGCTCGGCAGATCTGCCGTTCGCGAAGGGCCGTTTTCCCCCGGAGAACTGCCTCGCGGTAGCCCTGTTCTGGAAGTGGAACGAGTATGCAGTGTTAGCGTTCAGCTATTGTGAAGGCTCGCTTTGGCCCAGGGCAAACGAAGCGCCGGGGGAAATCTTAGCAGAGCCCGGCGCCTTTCCACGGTTCAAAGCCTGGAACTGCAGACTCTTTTGCAAAGAAGAGAGCGCCCAGGCAACAGCAGCCTGCACGTTTCTCAGTGAAAGGGAGAACGTCCTAACTTCATCCAGTCCTCTGAGTAAAGCAGGCAGAGGGAGAGAAACTTTCTTTCCTTCCTCTTTCCTGCAACGAATTCCTCCTTTGCTCTTGCAAACGCAAGACTTCTTCTGAAAAACTACGTCGCGGTGCAGGGATCCTTCCAGAGGAGCAGCGGCATAGTTTTAGCTGTAAGGGCTTGGCAGAGCAGCCGGGGAGAAAAGGCCTCTTGCGATTCTCTTTTCTTTCTGCCTGAATGCGGTCAATTGGCACTTGCCAAAGCAAGGTTTCCCAGCACAAACTACAAAGCAGCAGCTCCCTCCTGGCAGAGGAAATCCCATGCAGTGTTGCCCTGGCGAGATAGTGTTGCTACAGCGAGGCCCAGGGAAAACAGACTGCCTAGAGAAATCCTAGCAAAGCCCTGTGTTTCCCCACAGGAATGTATGTCAGTTTCAGTCCTTTGCCAGCAACGGAGCTCAGAGGCAACGTCAGATTGTGTGTATCTCAGTGAGAGAAAGAACACTGTGACTTCCCCCGTTCCTCTGACGAAAGCGGTTAGAGGGAGAAAAGCGTCCTTTGCTTTCGCTTTCCCGCAGTGAGCTCGGCAGATCTGCCCTTCGCGAAGGGCCGTTTTCCCCCGGAGAACTGCCTCGCGGTAGCCCTGTTCTGGAAGTGGAACGAGTATGCAGTGTTAGCGTTCAGCTATTGTGAAGGCTCGCTTTGGCCCAGGGCAAACGAAGAGCCGGGGGAAATCTTAGCAGAGCCCGGCGCCTTTCCACGGTTCAAAGCCTGGACCTGCAGACTCTTTTGCAAAGAAGAGAGCGCCCAGGCAACAGCAGCCTGCACGTTTCTCAGTGAAAGGGAGAACGTCCTAACTTCATCCAGTCCTCTGAGTAAAGCAGGCAGAGGGAGAGAAACTTTCTTTCCTTCCTCTTTCCTGCAACGAATTCCTCCTTTGCTCTTGCAAACGCAAGACTTCTTCTGAAAAACTACGTCGCGGTGCAGGGATCCTTCCAGAGGAGCAACGGCATAGTTTTAGCTGTAAGGGCTTGGCAGAGCAGCCGGGGAGAAAAGGCCTCTTGCGATTCTCTTTTCTTTCTGCCTGAATGTGGTCAATTGGCACTTGCCAAAGCAAGGTTTCCCAGCACAAACTACAAAGCAGCAGCTCCCTCCTGGCAGAGGAAATCCCATGCAGTGTTGCCCTGGCGAGATAGTGTTGCTACAGCGAGGCCCAGGGAAAACAGACTGCCTAGAGAAATCCTAGCAAACTCCTGTGTTTCCCCACAGGAATGTATGTCAGTTTCAGTCCTTTGCCAGCAACGGAGCTCAGAGGCAACGTCAGATTGTGTGTATCTCAGTGAGAGAAAGAACACTGTGACTTCCCCCGTTCCTCTGACGAAAGCGGTTAGAGGGAGAAAAGCGTCCTTTGCTTTCGCTTTCCCGCAGTGAGCTCGGCAGATCTGCCCTTCGCGAAGGGCCGTTTTCCCCCGGAGAACTGCCTCGCGGTAGCCCTGTTCTGGAAGTGGAACGAGTATGCAGTGTTAGCGTTCAGCTATTGTGAAGGCTCGCTTTGGCCCAGGGCAAACGAAGCGCCGGGGAAATCTTAGCAGAGCCCGGCGCCTTTCCACGGTTCAAAGCCTGGAACTGCAGACTCTTTTGCAAAGAAGAGAGCGCCCAGGCAACAGCAGCCTGCACGTTTCTCAGTGAAAGGGAGAACGTCCTAACTTCATCCAGTCCTCTGAGTAAAGCAGGCAGAGGGAGAGAAACTTTCTTTCCTTCCTCTTTCCTGCAACGAATTCCTCCTTTGCTCTTGCAAACGCAAGGCTTCTTCTGAAAAACTACGTCGCGGTGCAGGGATCCTTCCAGAGGAGCAGCGGCATAGTTTTAGCTGTAAGGGCTTGGCAGAGCAGCCGGGAGAAAAGGCCTCTTGCGATTCTCTTTTCTTTCTGCCTGAATGCGGTCAATTGGCACTTGCCAAAGCAAGGTTTCCCAGCACAAACTACAAAGCAGCAGCTCCTCCTGGCAGAGGAAATCCCATGCAGTGTTGCCCTGGCGAGATAGTGTTGCTACAGCGAGGCCCAGGGAAAACAGACTGCCTAGAGAAATCCTAGCAAAGCCCTGTGTTTCCCCACAGGAATGTATGTCAGTTTCAGTTCTTTGTCAGCAACGGAGCTCAGAGGCAACGTCAGATTGTGTGTATCTCAGTGAGAGAAAGAACACTGTGACTTCCCCCGTTCCTCTGACGAAAGCGGTTAGAGGGAGAAAAGCGTCCTTTGCTTTCGCTTTCCCGCAGTGAGCTCGGCAGATCTGCCATTCGCGAAGAAGGGCCGTTTTCCCCCGGAGAACTGCCTCGCGGTAGCCCTGTTCTGGAAGTGGAACGAGTATGCAGTGTTAGCGTTCAGCTATTGTGAAGGCTCGCTTTGGCCCAGGGCAAACGAAGAGCCGGGGGAAATCTTAGCAGAGCCCGGCGCCTTTCCACGTTTCAAAGCCTGGAACTGCAGACTCTTTTGCAAAGAAGAGAGCGCCCAGGCAACAGCAGCCTGCACGTTTCTCAGTGAAAGGGAGAACGTCCTAACTTCATCCAGTCCTCTGAGTAAAGCAGGCAGAGGGAGAGAAACTTTCTTTCCTTCCTCTTTCCTGCAACGAATTCCTCCTTTGCTCTTGCAAACGCAAGGCTTCTTCTGAAAAACTACGTCGCGGTGCAGGGATCCTTCCAGAGGAGCAACGGCATAGTTTTAGCTGTAAGGGCTTGGCAGAGCAGCCGGGGAGAAAAGGCCTCTTGCGATTCTCTTTTCTTTCTGCCTGAATGCGGTCAATTGGCACTTGCCAAAGCAAGGTTTCCCAGCACAAACTACAAAGCAGCAGCTCCCTCCTGGCAGAGGAAATCCCATGCAGTGTTGCCCTGGCGAGATAGTGTTGCTACAGCGAGGCCCAGGGAAAACAGACTGCCTAGAGAAATCCTAGCAAAGCCCTGTGTTTCCCCACAGGAATGCATGTCAGTTTCAGTTCTTTGCCAGCAACGGAGCTCAGAGGCAACGTCAGATTGTGTGTATCTCAGTGAGAGAAAGAACACTGTGACTTCCCCCGTTCCTCTGACGAAAGCGGTTAGAGGGAGAAAAGCGTCCTTTGCTTTCGCTTTCCCGCAGTGAGCTCGGCAGATCTGCCCTTCGCGAAGGGCCGTTTTCCCCCGGAGAACTGCCTCGCGGTAGCCCTGTTCTGGAAGTGGAACGAGTATGCAGTGTTAGCGTTCAGCTATTGTGAAGGCTCGCTTTGGCCCAGGGCAAACGAAGCGCCGGGGGAAATCTTAGCAGAGCCCGGCGCCTTTCCACGGTTCAAAGCCTGGAACTGCAGACTCTTTTGAAAAGAAGAGAGCGCCCAGGCAACAGCAGCCTGCACGTTTCTCAGTGAAAGGGAGAACGTCCTAACTTCATCCAGTCCTCTGAGTAAAGCAGGCAGAGGGAGAGAAACTTTCTTTCCTTCCTCTTTCCTGCAACGAATTCCTCCTTTGCTCTTGCAAACGCAAGGCTTCTTCTGAAAAACTACGTCGCGGTGCAGGGATCCTTCCAGAGGAGCAACGGCATAGTTTTAGCTGTAAGGGCTTGGCAGAGCAGCCGGGGAGAAAAGGCCTCTTGCGATTCTCTTTTCTTTCTGCCTGAATGCGGTCAATTGGCACTTGCCAAAGCAAGGTTTCCCAGCACAAACTACAAAGCAGCAGCTCCCTCCTGGCAGAGGAAATCCCATGCAGTGTTGCCCTGGCGAGATAGTGTTGCTACAGCGAGGCCCAGGGAAAACAGACTGCCTAGAGAAATCCTAGCAAACTCCTGTGTTTCCCCACAGGAATGTATGTCAGTTTCAGTCCTTTGCCAGCAACGGAGCTCAGAGGCAACGTCAGATTGTGTGTATCTCAGTGAGAGAAAGAACACTGTGACTTCCCCCGTTCCTCTGACGAAAGCGGTTAGAGGGAGAAAAGCGTCCTTTGCTTTCGCTTTCCCGCAGTGAGCTCGGCAGATCTGCCCTTCGCGAAGGGCCGTTTTCCCCCGGAGAACTGCCTCGCGGTAGCCCTGTTCTGGAAGTGGAACGAGTATGCAGTGTTAGCGTTCAGCTATTGTGAAGGCTCGCTTTGGCCCAGGGCAAACGAGGAGCCGGGGGAAATCTTAGCAGAGCCCGGAGCCTTTCCACGGTTCAAAGCCTGGAACTGCAGACTCTTTTGCAAAGAAGAGAGCGCCCAGGCAACAGCAGCCTGCACGTTTCTCAGTGAAAGGGAGAACGTCCTAACTTCATCCAGTCCTCTGAGTAAAGCAGGCAGAGGGAGAGAAACTTTCTTTCCTTCCTCTTTCCTGCAACGAATTCCTCCTTTGCTCTTGCAAACGCAAGGCTTCTTCTGAAAAACTACGTTGCGGTGCAGGGATCCTTCCAGAGGAGCAACGGCATAGTTTTAGCTGTAAGGGCTTGGCAGAGCAGCCGGGGAGAAAAGGCCTCTTGCGATTCTCTTTTCTTTCTGCCTGAATGCGGTCAATTGGCACTTGCCAAAGCAAGGTTTCCCAGCACAAACTACAAAGCAGCAGCTCCCTCCTGGCAGAGGAAATCCCATGCAGTGTTGCCCTGGCGAGATAGTGTTGCTACAGCGAGGCCCAGGGAAAACAGACTGCCTAGAGAAATCCTAGCAAAGCCCTGTGTTTCCCCACAGGAATGTATGTCAGTTTCAGTCCTTTGCCAGCAACGGAGCTCAGAGGCAACGTCAGATTGTGTGTATCTCAGTGAGAGAAAGAACACTGTGACTTCCCCCGTTCCTCTGACGAAAGCGGTTAGAGGGAGAAAAGCGTCCTTTGCTTTCGCTTTCCCGCAGTGAGCTCGGCAGATCTGCCCTTCGCGAAGGGCCGTTTTCCCCCGGAGAACTGCCTCGCGGTAGCCCTGTTCTGGAAGTGGAACGAGTATGCAGTGTTAGCGTTCAGCTATTGTGAAGGCTCGCTTTGGCCCAGGGCAAACGAAGAGCCGGGGGAAATCTTAGCAGAGCCCGGCGCCTTTCCACGGTTCAAAGCCTGGAACTGCAGACTCTTTTGCAAAGAAGAGAGCGCCCAGGCAACAGCAGCCTGCACGTTTCTCAGTGAAAGGGAGAACGTCCTAACTTCATCCAGTCCTCTGAGTAAAGCAGGCAGAGGGAGAGAAACTTTCTTTCCTTCCTCTTTCCTGCAACGAATTCCTCCTTTGCTCTTGCAAACGCAAGACTTCTTCTGAAAAACTACGTCGCGGTGCAGGGATCCTTCCAGAGGAGCAACGGCATAGTTTTAGCTGTAAGGGCTTGGCAGAGCAGCCGGGGAGAAAAGGCCTCTTGCGATTCTCTTTTCTTTCTGCCTGAATGCGGTCAATTGGCACTTGCCAAAGCAAGGTTTCCCAGCACAAACTACAAAGCAGCAGCTCCCTCCTGGCAGAGGAAATCCCATGCAGTGTTGCCCTGGCGAGATAGTGTTGCTACAGCGAGGCCCAGGGAAAACAGACTGCCTAGAGAAATCCTAGCAAACTCCTGTGTTTCCCCACAGGAATGTATGTCAGTTTCAGTCCTTTGCCAGCAACGGAGCTCAGAGGCAACGTCAGATTGTGTGTATCTCAGTGAGAGAAAGAACACTGTGACTTCCCCCGTTCCTCTGACGAAAGCGGTTAGAGGGAGAAAAGCGTCCTTTGCTTTCGCTTTCCCGCAGTGAGCTCGGCAGATCTGCCCTTCGCGAAGGGCCGTTTTCCCCCGGAGAACTGCCTCGCGGTAGCCCTGTTCTGGAAGTGGAACGAGTATGCAGTGTTAGCGTTCAGCTATTGTGAAGGCTCGCTTTGGCCCAGGGCAAACGAAGCGCCGGGGGAAATCTTAGCAGAGCCCGGCGCCTTTCCACGGTTCAAAGCCTGGAACTGCAGACTCTTTTGCAAAGAAGAGAGCGCCCAGGCAACAGCAGCCTGCACGTTTCTCAGTGAAAGGGAGAACGTCCTAACTTCATCCAGTCCTCTGAGTAAAGCAGGCAGAGGGAGAGAAACTTTCTTTCCTTCCTCTTTCCTGCAACGAATTCCTCCTTTGCTCTTGCAAACGCAAGGCTTCTTCTGAAAAACTACGTCGCGGTGCAGGGATCCTTCCAGAGGAGCAGCGGCATAGTTTTAGCTGTAAGTGCTTGGCAGAGCAGCCGGGGAGAAAAGGCCTCTTGCGATTCTCTTTTCTTTCTGCCTGAATGCGGTCAATTGGCACTTGCCAAAGCAAGGTTTCCCAGCACAAACTACAAAGCAGCAGCTCCCTCCTGGCAGAGGAAATCCCATGCAGTGTTGCCCTGGCGAGATAGTGTTGCTACAGCGAGGCCCAGGGAAAACAGACTGCCTAGAGAAATCCTAGCAAAGCCCTGTGTTTCCCCACAGGAATGTATGTCAGTTTCAGTCCTTTGCCAGCAACGGAGCTCAGAGGCAACGTCAGATTGTGTGTATCTCAGTGAGAGAAAGAACACTGTGACTTCCCCCGTTCCTCTGACGAAAGCGGTTAGAGGGAGAAAAGCGTCCTTTGCTTTCGCTTTCCCGCAGTGAGCTCGGCAGATCTGCCCTTCGCGAAGGGCCGTTTTCCCCCGGAGAACTGCCTCGCGGTAGCCCTGTTCTGGAAGTGGAACGAGTATGCAGTGTTAGCGTTCAGCTATTGTGAAGGCTCGCTTTGGCCCAGGGCAAACGAAGAGCCGGGGGAAATCTTAGCAGAGCCCGGCGCCTTTCCACGGTTCAAAGCCTGGAACTGCAGACTCTTTTGCAAAGAAGAGAGCGCCCAGGCAACAGCAGCCTGCACGTTTCTCAGTGAAAGGGAGAACGTCCTAACTTCATCCAGTCCTCTGAGTAAAGCAGGCAGAGGGAGAGAAACTTTCTTTCCTTCCTCTTTCCTGCAACGAATTCCTCCTTTGCTCTTGCAAACGCAAGACTTCTTCTGAAAAACTACGTCGCGGTGCAGGGATCCTTCCAGAGGAGCAACGGCATAGTTTTAGCTGTAAGGGCTTGGCAGAGCAGCCGGGGAGAAAAGGCCTCTTGCGATTCTCTTTTCTTTCTGCCTGAATGTGGTCAATTGGCACTTGCCAAAGCAAGGTTTCCCAGCACAAACTACAAAGCAGCAGCTCCCTCCTGGCAGAGGAAATCCCATGCAGTGTTGCCCTGGCGAGATAGTGTTGCTACAGCGAGGCCCAGGGAAAACAGACTGCCTAGAGAAATCCTAGCAAACTCCTGTGTTTCCCCACAGGAATGTATGTCAGTTTCAGTCCTTTGCCAGCAACGGAGCTCAGAGGCAACGTCAGATTGTGTGTATCTCAGTGAGAGAAAGAACACTGTGACTTCCCCCGTTCCTCTGACGAAAGCGGTTAGAGGGAGAAAAGCGTCCTTTGCTTTCGCTTTCCCGCAGTGAGCTCGGCAGATCTGCCCTTCGCGAAGGGCCGTTTTCCCCCGGAGAACTGCCTCGCGGTAGCCCTGTTCTGGAAGTGGAACGAGTATGCAGTGTTAGCGTTCAGCTATTGTGAAGGCTCGCTTTGGCCCAGGGCAAACGAAGCGCCGGGGGAAATCTTAGCAGAGCCCGGCGCCTTTCCACGGTTCAAAGCCTGGAACTGCAGACTCTTTTGCAAAGAAGAGAGCGCCCAGGCAACAGCAGCCTGCACGTTTCTCAGTGAAAGGGAGAACGTCCTAACTTCATCCAGTCCTCTGAGTAAAGCAGGCAGAGGGAGAGAAACTTTCTTTCCTTCCTCTTTCCTGCAACGAATTCCTCCTTTGCTCTTGCAAACGCAAGGCTTCTTCTGAAAAACTACGTCGCGGTGCAGGGATCCTTCCAGAGGAGCAGCGGCATAGTTTTAGCTGTAAGGGCTTGGCAGAGCAGCCGGGGAGAAAAGGCCTCTTGCGATTCTCTTTTCTTTCTGCCTGAATGCGGTCAATTGGCACTTGCCAAAGCAAGGTTTCCCAGCACAAACTACAAAGCAGCAGCTCCCTCCTGGCAGAGGAAATCCCATGCAGTGTTGCCCTGGCGAGATAGTGTTGCTACAGCGAGGCCCAGGGAAAACAGACTGCCTAGAGAAATCCTAGCAAAGCCCTGTGTTTCCCCACAGGAATGTATGTCAGTTTCAGTTCTTTGTCAGCAACGGAGCTCAGAGGCAACGTCAGATTGTGTGTATCTCAGTGAGAGAAAGAACACTGTGACTTCCCCCGTTCCTCTGACGAAAGCGGTTAGAGGGAGAAAAGCGTCCTTTGCTTTCGCTTTCCCGCAGTGAGCTCGGCAGATCTGCCCTTCGCGAAGGGCCGTTTTCCCCCGGAGAACTGCCTCGCGGTAGCCCTGTTCTGGAAGTGGAACGAGTATGCAGTGTTAGCGTTCAGCTATTGTGAAGGCTCGCTTTGGCCCAGGGCAAACGAAGAGCCGGGGGAAATCTTAGCAGAGCCCGGCGCCTTTCCACGGTTCAAAGCCTGGAACTGCAGACTCTTTTGCAAAGAAGAGAGCGCCCAGGCAACAGCAGCCTGCACGTTTCTCAGTGAAAGGGAGAACGTCCTAACTTCATCCAGTCCTCTGAGTAAAGCAGGCAGAGGGAGAGAAACTTTCTTTCCTTCCTCTTTCCTGCAACGAATTCCTCCTTTGCTCTTGCAAACGCAAGGCTTCTTCTGAAAAACTACGTCGCGGTGCAGGGATCCTTCCAGAGGAGCAACGGCATAGTTTTAGCTGTAAGGGCTTGGCAGAGCAGCCGGGGAGAAAAGGCCTCTTGCGATTCTCTTTTCTTTCTGCCTGAATGCGGTCAATTGGCACTTGCCAAAGCAAGGTTTCCCAGCACAAACTACAAAGCAGCAGCTCCCTCCTGGCAGAGGAAATCCCATGCAGTGTTGCCCTGGCGAGATAGTGTTGCTACAGCGAGGCCCAGGGAAAACAGACTGCCTAGAGAAATCCTAGCAAAGCCCTGTGTTTCCCCACAGGAATGCATGTCAGTTTCAGTTCTTTGCCAGCAACGGAGCTCAGAGGCAACGTCAGATTGTGTGTATCTCAGTGAGAGAAAGAACACTGTGACTTCCCCCGTTCCTCTGACGAAAGCGGTTAGAGGGAGAAAAGCGTCCTTTGCTTTCGCTTTCCCGCAGTGAGCTCGGCAGATCTGCCCTTCGCGAAGGGCCGTTTTCCCCCGGAGAACTGCCTCGCGGTAGCCCTGTTCTGGAAGTGGAACGAGTATGCAGTGTTAGCGTTCAGCTATTGTGAAGGCTCGCTTTGGCCCAGGGCAAACGAAGCGCCGGGGGAAATCTTAGCAGAGCCCGGCGCCTTTCCACGGTTCAAAGCCTGGAACTGCAGACTCTTTTGAAAAGAAGAGAGCGCCCAGGCAACAGCAGCCTGCACGTTTCTCAGTGAAAGGGAGAACGTCCTAACTTCATCCAGTCCTCTGAGTAAAGCAGGCAGAGGGAGAGAAACTTTCTTTCCTTCCTCTTTCCTGCAACGAATTCCTCCTTTGCTCTTGCAAACGCAAGGCTTCTTCTGAAAAACTACGTCGCGGTGCAGGGATCCTTCCAGAGGAGCAACGGCATAGTTTTAGCTGTAAGGGCTTGGCAGAGCAGCCGGGGAGAAAAGGCCTCTTGCGATTCTCTTTTCTTTCTGCCTGAATGCGGTCAATTGGCACTTGCCAAAGCAAGGTTTCCCAGCACAAACTACAAAGCAGCAGCTCCCTCCTGGCAGAGGAAATCCCATGCAGTGTTGCCCTGGCGAGATAGTGTTGCTACAGCGAGGCCCAGGGAAAACAGACTGCCTAGAGAAATCCTAGCAAACTCCTGTGTTTCCCCACAGGAATGTATGTCAGTTTCAGTCCTTTGCCAGCAACGGAGCTCAGAGGCAACGTCAGATTGTGTGTATCTCAGTGAGAGAAAGAACACTGTGACTTCCCCCGTTCCTCTGACGAAAGCGGTTAGAGGGAGAAAAGCGTCCTTTGCTTTCGCTTTCCCGCAGTGAGCTCGGCAGATCTGCCCTTCGCGAAGGGCCGTTTTCCCCCGGAGAACTGCCTCGCGGTAGCCCTGTTCTGGAAGTGGAACGAGTATGCAGTGTTAGCGTTCAGCTATTGTGAAGGCTCGCTTTGGCCCAGGGCAAACGAAGCGCCGGGGGAAATCTTAGCAGAGCCCGGCGCCTTTCCACGGTTCAAAGCCTGGAACTGCAGACTCTTTTGCAAAGAAGAGAGCGCCCAGGCAACAGCAGCCTGCACGTTTCTCAGTGAAAGGGAGAACGTCCTAACTTCATCCAGTCCTCTGAGTAAAGCAGGCAGAGGGAGAGAAACTTTCTTTCCTTCCTCTTTCCTGCAACGAATTCCTCCTTTGCTCTTGCAAACGCAAGGCTTCTTCTGAAAAACTACGTCGCGGTGCAGGGATCCTTCCAGAGGAGCAACGGCATAGTTTTAGCTGTAAGGGCTTGGCAGAGCAGCCGGGGAGAAAAGGCCTCTTGCGATTCTCTTTTCTTTCTGCCTGAATGCGGTCAATTGGCACTTGCCAAAGCAAGGTTTCCCAGCACAAACTACAAAGCAGCAGCTCCCTCCTGGCAGAGGAAATCCCATGCAGTGTTGCCCTGGCGAGATAGTGTTGCTACAGCGAGGCCCAGGGAAAACAGACTGCCTAGAGAAATCCTAGCAAAGCCCTGTGTTTCCCCACAGGAATGTATGTCAGTTTCAGTTCTTTGCCAGCAACGGAGCTCAGAGGCAACGTCAGATTGTGTGTATCTCAGTGAGAGAAAGAACACTGTGACTTCCCCCGTTCCTCTGACGAAAGCGGTTAGAGGGAGAAAAGCGTCCTTTGCTTTCGCTTTCCCGCAGTGAGCTCGGCAGATCTGCCCTTCGCGAAGGGCCGTTTTCCCCCGGAGAACTGCCTCGCGGTAGCCCTGTTCTGGAAGTGGAACGAGTATGCAGTGTTAGCGTTCAGCTATTGTGAAGGCTCGCTTTGGCCCAGGGCAAACGAAGCGCCGGGGGAAATCTTAGCAGAGCCCGGCGCCTTTCCACGGTTCAAAGCCTGGAACTGCAGACTCTTTTGCAAAGAAGAGAGCGCCCAGGCAACAGCAGCCTGCACGTTTCTCAGTGAAAGGGAGAACGTCCTAACTTCATCCAGTCCTCTGAGTAAAGCAGGCAGAGGGAGAGAAACTTTCTTTCCTTCCTCTTTCCTGCAACGAATTCCTCCTTTGCTCTTGCAAACGCAAGGCTTCTTCTGAAAAACTACGTCGCGGAGCAGGGATCCTTCCAGAGGAGCAACGGCATAGTTTTAGCTGTAAGGGCTTGGCAGAGCAGCCGGGGAGATAAGGCCTCTTGCGACTCACTTTTCTTTCTGCCTTAATGCGGTCTATTGACACTTGCCAAAGCAAGGTTTCCCAGCACAAACTACAAAGCAGCAGCTCCCTCCTGGCAGAGGAAATCCCATGCAGTGTTGCCCTGGCGAGATAGTGTTGCTACAGCGAGGCCCAGGGAAAACAGACTGCCTAGAGAAATCCTAGCAAAGCCCTGTGTTTCCCCACAGGAATGTATGTCAGTTTCAGTTCTTTGCCAGCAACGGAGCTCAGAGGCAACGTCAGATTGTGTGTATCTCAGTGAGAGAAAGAAGACTGTTACTTCCCCCGTTCCTCTGACGAAAGCGGTTAGAGGGAGAAAAGCGTCCTTTGCTTTCGCTTTCCCGCAGTGAGCTCGGCAGATCTGCCCTTCGCGAAGGGCCGTTTTCCCCCGGAGAACTGCCTCGCGGTAGCCCTGTTCTGGAAGTGGAACGAGTATGCAGTGTTAGCGTTCAGCTATTGTGAAGGCTCGCTTTGGCCCAGGGCAAACGAAGAGCCGGGGGAAATCTTAGCAGAGCCCGGCGCCTTTCCACGGTTCAAAGCCTGGAACTGCAGACTCTTTTGCAAAGAAGAGAGCGCCCAGGCAACAGCAGCCTCCACGTTTCTCAGTGAAAGGGAGAACGTCCTAACTTCATCCAGTCCTCTGAGTAAAGCAGGCAGAGGGAGAGAAACTTTCTTTCCTTCCTCTTTCCTGCAACGAATTCCTCCTTTGCTCTTGCAAACGCAAGGCTTCTTCTGAAAAACTACGTCGCGGTGCAGGGATCCTTCCAGAGGAGCAGCGGCATAGTTTTAGCTGTAAGGGCTTGGCAGAGCAGCCGGGGAGAAAAGGCCTCTTGCGATTCTCTTTTCTTTCTGCCTGAATGCGGTCAATTGGCACTTGCCAAAGCAAGGTTTACCAGCACAAACTACAAAGCAGCAGCTCCCTCCTGGCAGAGGAAATCCCATGCAGTGTTGCCCTGGCGAGATAGTGTTGCTACAGCGAGGCCCAGGGAAAACAGACTGCCTAGAGAAATCCTAGCAAAGCCCTGTGTTTCCCCACAGGAATGTATGTCAGTTTCAGTTCTTTGCCAGCAACGGAGCTCAGAAGCAACGTCAGATTGTGTGTATCTCAGTGAGAGAAAGAACACTGTGACTTCCCCCGTTCCTCTGACGAAAGCGGTTAGAGGGAGAAAAGCGTCCTTTGCTTTCGCTTTCCCGCAGTGAGCTCGGCAGATCTGCCCTTCGCGAAGGGCCGTTTTCCCCCGGAGAACTGCCTCGCGGTAGCCCTGTTCTGGAAGTGGAACGAGTATGCAGTGTTAGCGTTCAGCTATTGTGAAGGCTCGCTTTGGCCCAGGGCAAACGAAGCGCCGGGGGAAATCTTAGCAGAGCCCGGCGCCTTTCCACGGTTCAAAGCCTGGAACTGCAGACTCTTTTGCAAAGAAGAGAGCGCCCAGGCAACAGCAGCCTGCACGTTTCTCAGTGAAAGGGAGAACGTCCTAACTTCATCCAGTCCTCTGAGTAAAGCAGGCAGAGGGAGAGAAACTTTCTTTCCTTCCTCTTTCCTGCAACGAATTCCTCCTTTGCTCTTGCAAACGCAAGACTTCTTCTGAAAAACTACGTCGCGGTGCAGGGATCCTTCCAGAGGAGCAACGGCATAGTTTTAGCTGTAAGGGCTTGGCAGAGCAGCCGGGGAGAAAAGGCCTCTTGCGATTCTCTTTTCTTTCTGCCTGAATGCGGTCAATTGGCACTTGCCAAAGCAAGGTTTCCCAGCACAAACTACAAAGCAGCAGCTCCCTCCTGGCAGAGGAAATCCCATGCAGTGTTGCCCTGGCGAGATAGTGTTGCTACAGCGAGGCCCAGGGAAAACAGACTGCCTAGAGAAATCCTAGCAAAGCCCTGTGTTTCCCCACAGGAATGTATGTCAGTTTCAGTTCTTTGCCAGCAACGGAGCTCAGAGGCAACGTCAGATTGTGTGTATCTCAGTGAGAGAAAGAACACTGTGACTTCCCCCGTTCCTCTGACGAAAGCGGTTAGAGGGAGAAAAGCGTCCTTTGCTTTCGCTTTCCCGCAGTGAGCTCGGCAGATCTGCCCTTCGCGAAGGGCCGTTTTCCCCCGGAGAACTGCCTCGCGGTAGCCCTGTTCTGGAAGTGGAACGAGTATGCAGTGTTAGCGTTCAGCTATTGTGAAGGCTCGCTTTGGCCCAGGGCAAACGAAGCGCCGGGGGAAATCTTAGCAGAGCCCGGCGCCTTTCCACGGTTCAAAGCCTGGAACTGCAGACTCTTTTGCAAAGAAGAGAGCGCCCAGGCAACAGCAGCCTGCACGTTTCTCAGTGAAAGGGAGAACGTCCTAACTTCATCCAGTCCTCTGAGTAAAGCAGGCAGAGGGAGAGAAACTTTCTTTCCTTCCTCTTTCCTGCAACGAATTCCTCCTTTGCTCTTGCAAACGCAAGGCTTCTTCTGAAAAACTACGTCGCGGTGCAGGGATCTTTCCAGAGGAGCAGCGGCATAGTTTTAGCTGTAAGGGCTTGGCAGAGCAGCCGGGGAGAAAAGGCCTCTTGCGATTCTCTTTTCTTTCTGCCTGAATGCGGTCAATTGGCACTTGCCAAAGCAAGGTTTCCCAGCACAAACTACAAAGCAGCAGCTCCCTCCTGGCAGAGGAAATCCCATGCAGTGTTGCCCTGGCGAGATAGTGTTGCTACAGCGAGGCCCAGGGAAAACAGACTGCCTAGAGAAATCCTAGCAAAGCCCTGTGTTTCCCCACAGGAATGTATGTCAGTTTCAGTTCTTTGCCAGCAACGGAGCTCAGAAGCAACGTCAGATTGTGTGTATCTCAGTGAGAGAAAGAACACTGTGACTTCCCCCGTTCCTCTGACGAAAGCGGTTAGAGGGAGAAAAGCGTCCTTTGCTTTCGCTTTCCCGCAGTGAGCTCGGCAGATCTGCCCTTCGCGAAGGGCCGTTTTCCCCCGGAGAACTGCCTCGCGGTAGCCCTGTTCTGGAAGTGGAACGAGTATGCAGTGTTAGCGTTCAGCTATTGTGAAGGCTCGCTTTAGCCCAGGGCAAACGAAGCGCCGGGGGAAATCTTAGCAGAGCCCGGAGCCTTTCCACGGTTCAAAGCCTGGAACTGCAGACTCTTTTGCAAAGAAGAGAGCGCCCAGGCAACAGCAGCCTGCACGTTTCTCAGTGAAAGGGAGAACGTCCTAACTTCATCCAGTCCTCTGAGTAAAGCAGGCAGAGGGAGAGAAACTTTCTTTCCTTCCTCTTTCCTGCAACGAATTCCTCCTTTGCTCTTGCAAACGCAAGGCTTCTTCTGAAAAACTACGTTGCGGTGCAGGGATCCTTCCAGAGGAGCAACGGCATAGTTTTAGCTGTAAGGGCTTGGCAGAGCAGCCGGGGAGAAAAGGCCTCTTGCGATTCTCTTTTCTTTCTGCCTGAATGCGGTCAATTGGCACTTGCCAAAGCAAGGTTTCCCAGCACAAACTACAAAGCAGCAGCTCCCTCCTGGCAGAGGAAATCCCATGCAGTGTTGCCCTGGCGAGATAGTGTTGCTACAGCGAGGCCCAGGGAAAACAGACTGCCTAGAGAAATCCTAGCAAAGCCCTGTGTTTCCCCACAGGAATGTATGTCAGTTTCAGTCCTTTGCCAGCAACGGAGCTCAGAGGCAACGTCAGATTGTGTGTATCTCAGTGAGAGAAAGAACACTGTGACTTCCCCCGTTCCTCTGACGAAAGCGGTTAGAGGGAGAAAAGCGTCCTTTGCTTTCGCTTTCCCGCAGTGAGCTCGGCAGATCTGCCCTTCGCGAAGGGCCGTTTTCCCCCGGAGAACTGCCTCGCGGTAGCCCTGTTCTGGAAGTGGAACGAGTATGCAGTGTTAGCGTTCAGCTATTGTGAAGGCTCGCTTTGGCCCAGGGCAAACGAAGCGCCGGGGGAAATCTTAGCAGAGCCCGGCGCCTTTCCACGGTTCAAAGCCTGGAACTGCAGACTCTTTTGCAAAGAAGAGAGCGCCCAGGCAACAGCAGCCTGCACGTTTCTCAGTGAAAGGGAGAACGTCCTAACTTCATCCAGTCCTCTGAGTAAAGCAGGCAGAGGGAGAGAAACTTTCTTTCCTTCCTCTTTCCTGCAACGAATTCCTCCTTTGCTCTTGCAAACGCAAGGCTTCTTCTGAAAAACTACGTTGCGGTGCAGGGATCCTTCCAGAGGAGCAACGGCATAGTTTTAGCTGTAAGGGCTTGGCAGAGCAGCCGGGGAGAAAAGGCCTCTTGCGATTCTCTTTTCTTTCTGCCTGAATGCGGTCAATTGGCACTTGCCAAAGCAAGGTTTCCCAGCACAAACTACAAAGCAGCAGCTCCCTCCTGGCAGAGGAAATCCCATGCAGTGTTGCCCTGGCGAGATAGTGTTGCTACAGCGAGGCCCAGGGAAAACAGACTGCCTAGAGAAATCCTAGCAAAGCCCTGTGTTTCCCCACAGGAATGTATGTCAGTTTCAGTCCTTTGCCAGCAACGGAGCTCAGAGGCAACGTCAGATTGTGTGTATCTCAGTGAGAGAAAGAACACTGTGACTTCCCCCGTTCCTCTGACGAAAGCGGTTAGAGGGAGAAAAGCGTCCTTTGCTTTCGCTTTCCCGCAGTGAGCTCGGCAGATCTGCCCTTCGCGAAGGGCCGTTTTCCCCCGGAGAACTGCCTCGCGGTAGCCCTGTTCTGGAAGTGGAACGAGTATGCAGTGTTAGCGTTCAGCTATTGTGAAGGCTCGCTTTGGCCCAGGGCAAACGAAGCGCCGGGGGAAATCTTAGCAGAGCCCGGCGCCTTTCCACGGTTCAAAGCCTGGAACTGCAGACTCTTTTGCAAAGAAGAGAGCGCCCAGGCAACAGCAGCCTGCACGTTTCTCAGTGAAAGGGAGAACGTCCTAACTTCATCCAGTCCTCTGAGTAAAGCAGGCAGAGGGAGAGAAACTTTCTTTCCTTCCTCTTTCCTGCAACGAATTCCTCCTTTGCTCTTGCAAACGCAAGGCTTCTTCTGAAAAACTACGTCGCGGTGCAGGGATCCTTCCAGAGGAGCAGCGGCATAGTTTTAGCTGTAAGGGCTTGGCAGAGCAGCCGGGGAGAAAAGGCCTCTTGCGATTCTCTTTTCTTTCTGCCTGAATGCGGTCAATTGGCACTTGCCAAAGCAAGGTTTCCCAGCACAAACTACAAAGCAGCAGCTCCCTCCTGGCAGAGGAAATCCCATGCAGTGTTGCCCTGGCGAGATAGTGTTGCTACAGCGAGGCCCAGGGAAAACAGACTGCCTAGAGAAATCCTAGCAAAGCCCTGTGTTTCCCCACAGGAATGTATGTCAGTTTCAGTTCTTTGCCAGCAACGGAGCTCAGAAGCAACGTCAGATTGTGTGTATCTCAGTGAGAGAAAGAACACTGTGACTTCCCCCGTTCCTCTGACGAAAGCGGTTAGAGGGAGAAAAGCGTCCTTTGCTTTCGCTTTCCCGCAGTGAGCTCGGCAGATCTGCCCTTCGCGAAGGGCCGTTTTCCCCCGGAGAACTGCCTCGCGGTAGCCCTGTTCTGGAAGTGGAACGAGTATGCAGTGTTAGCGTTCAGCTATTGTGAAGGCTCGCTTTAGCCCAGGGCAAACGAAGAGCCGGGGGAAATCTTAGCAGAGCCCGGAGCCTTTCCACGGTTCAAAGCCTGGAACTGCAGACTCTTTTGCAAAGAAGAGAGCGCCCAGGCAACAGCAGCCTGCACGTTTCTCAGTGAAAGGGAGAACGTCCTAACTTCATCCAGTCCTCTGAGTAAAGCAGGCAGAGGGAGAGAAACTTTCTTTCCTTCCTCTTTCCTGCAACGAATTCCTCCTTTGCTCTTGCAAACGCAAGGCTTCTTCTGAAAAACTACGTTGCGGTGCAGGGATCCTTCCAGAGGAGCAACGGCATAGTTTTAGCTGTAAGGGCTTGGCAGAGCAGCCGGGGAGAAAAGGCCTCTTGCGATTCTCTTTTCTTTCTGCCTGAATGCGGTCAATTGGCACTTGCCAAAGCAAGGTTTCCCAGCACAAACTACAAAGCAGCAGCTCCCTCCTGGCAGAGGAAATCCCATGCAGTGTTGCCCTGGCGAGATAGTGTTGCTACAGCGAGGCCCAGGGAAAACAGACTGCCTAGAGAAATCCTAGCAAAGCCCTGTGTTTCCCCACAGGAATGTATGTCAGTTTCAGTCCTTTGCCAGCAACGGAGCTCAGAGGCAACGTCAGATTGTGTGTATCTCAGTGAGAGAAAGAACACTGTGACTTCCCCCGTTCCTCTGACGAAAGCGGTTAGAGGGAGAAAAGCGTCCTTTGCTTTCGCTTTCCCGCAGTGAGCTCGGCAGATCTGCCCTTCGCGAAGGGCCGTTTTCCCCCGGAGAACTGCCTCGCGGTAGCCCTGTTCTGGAAGTGGAACGAGTATGCAGTGTTAGCGTTCAGCTATTGTGAAGGCTCGCTTTGGCCCAGGGCAAACGAAGCGCCGGGGGAAATCTTAGCAGAGCCCGGCGCCTTTCCACGGTTCAAAGCCTGGAACTGCAGACTCTTTTGCAAAGAAGAGAGCGCCCAGGCAACAGCAGCCTGCACGTTTCTCAGTGAAAGGGAGAACGTCCTAACTTCATCCAGTCCTCTGAGTAAAGCAGGCAGAGGGAGAGAAACTTTCTTTCCTTCCTCTTTCCTGCAACGAATTCCTCCTTTGCTCTTGCAAACGCAAGGCTTCTTCTGAAAAACTACGTCGCGGTGCAGGGATCCTTCCAGAGGAGCAGCGGCATAGTTTTAGCTGTAAGGGCTTGGCAGAGCAGCCGGGGAGAAAAGGCCTCTTGCGATTCTCTTTTCTTTCTGCCTGAATGCGGTCAATTGGCACTTGCCAAAGCAAGGTTTCCCAGCACAAACTACAAAGCAGCAGCTCCCTCCTGGCAGAGGAAATCCCATGCAGTGTTGCCCTGGCGAGATAGTGTTGCTACAGCGAGGCCCAGGGAAAACAGACTGCCTAGAGAAATCCTAGCAAAGCCCTGTGTTTCCCCACAGGAATGTATGTCAGTTTCAGTTCTTTGCCAGCAACGGAGCTCAGAAGCAACGTCAGATTGTGTGTATCTCAGTGAGAGAAAGAACACTGTGACTTCCCCCGTTCCTCTGACGAAAGCGGTTAGAGGGAGAAAAGCGTCCTTTGCTTTCGCTTTCCCGCAGTGAGCTCGGCAGATCTGCCCTTCGCGAAGGGCCGTTTTCCCCCGGAGAACTGCCTCGCGGTAGCCCTGTTCTGGAAGTGGAACGAGTATGCAGTGTTAGCGTTCAGCTATTGTGAAGGCTCGCTTTGGCCCAGGGCAAACGAAGCGCCGGGGGAAATCTTAGCAGAGCCCGGCGCCTTTCCACGGTTCAAAGCCTGGAACTGCAGACTCTTTTGCAAAGAAGAGAGCGCCCAGGCAACAGCAGCCTGCACGTTTCTCAGTGAAAGGGAGAACGTCCTAACTTCATCCAGTCCTCTGAGTAAAGCAGGCAGAGGGAGAGAAACTTTCTTTCCTTCCTCTTTCCTGCAACGAATTCCTCCTTTGCTCTTGCAAACGCAAGGCTTCTTCTGAAAAACTACGTCGCGGTGCAGGGATACTTCCAGAGGAGCAACGGCATAGTTTTAGCTGTAAGGGCTTGGCAGAGCAGCCGGGGAGAAAAGGCCTCTTGCGATTCTCTTTTCTTTCTGCCTGAATGCGGTCAATTGGCACTTGCCAAAGCAAGGTTTCCCAGCACAAACTACAAAGCAGCAGCTCCCTCCTGGCAGAGGAAATCCCATGCAGTGTTGCCCTGGCGAGATAGTGTTGCTACAGCGAGGCCCAGGGAAAACAGACTGCCTAGAGAAATCCTAGCAAAGCCCTGTGTTTCCCCACAGGAATGTATGTCAGTTTCAGTCCTTTGCCAGCAACGGAGCTCAGAGGCAACGTCAGATTGTGTGTATCTCAGTGAGAGAAAGAACACTGTGACTTCCCCCGTTCCTCTGACGAAAGCGGTTAGAGGGAGAAAAGCGTCCTTTGCTTTCGCTTTCCCGCAGTGAGCTCGGCAGATCTGCCCTTCGCGAAGGGCCGTTTTCCCCCGGAGAACTGCCTCGCGGTAGCCCTGTTCTGGAAGTGGAACGAGTATGCAGTGTTAGCGTTCAGCTATTGTGAAGGCTCGCTTTGGCCCAGGGCAAACGAAGCGCCGGGGGAAATCTTAGCAGAGCCCGGCGCCTTTCCACGGTTCAAAGCCTGGAACTGCAGACTCTTTTGCAAAGAAGAGAGCGCCCAGGCAACAGCAGCCTGCACGTTTCTCAGTGAAAGGGAGAACGTCCTAACTTCATCCAGTCCTCTGAGTAAAGCAGGCAGAGGGAGAGAAACTTTCTTTCCTTCCTCTTTCCTGCAACGAATTCCTCCTTTGCTCTTGCAAACGCAAGGCTTCTTCTGAAAAACTACGTCGCGGTGCAGGGATCTTTCCAGAGGAGCAGCGGCATAGTTTTAGCTGTAAGGGCTTGGCAGAGCAGCCGGGGAGAAAAGGCCTCTTGCGATTCTCTTTTCTTTCTGCCTGAATGCGGTCAATTGGCACTTGCCAAAGCAAGGTTTCCCAGCACAAACTACAAAGCAGCAGCTCCCTCCTGGCAGAGGAAATCCCATGCAGTGTTGCCCTGGCGAGATAGTGTTGCTACAGCGAGGCCCAGGGAAAACAGACTGCCTAGAGAAATCCTAGCAAAGCCCTGTGTTTCCCCACAGGAATGTATGTCAGTTTCAGTTCTTTGCCAGCAACGGAGCTCAGAAGCAACGTCAGATTGTGTGTATCTCAGTGAGAGAAAGAACACTGTGACTTCCCCCGTTCCTCTGACGAAAGCGGTTAGAGGGAGAAAAGCGTCCTTTGCTTTCGCTTTCCCGCAGTGAGCTCGGCAGATCTGCCCTTCGCGAAGGGCCGTTTTCCCCCGGAGAACTGCCTCGCGGTAGCCCTGTTCTGGAAGTGGAACGAGTATGCAGTGTTAGCGTTCAGCTATTGTGAAGGCTCGCTTTAGCCCAGGGCAAACGAAGAGCCGGGGGAAATCTTAGCAGAGCCCGGAGCCTTTCCACGGTTCAAAGCCTGGAACTGCAGACTCTTTTGCAAAGAAGAGAGCGCCCAGGCAACAGCAGCCTGCACGTTTCTCAGTGAAAGGGAGAACGTCCTAACTTCATCCAGTCCTCTGAGTAAAGCAGGCAGAGGGAGAGAAACTTTCTTTCCTTCCTCTTTCCTGCAACGAATTCCTCCTTTGCTCTTGCAAACGCAAGGCTTCTTCTGAAAAACTACGTTGCGGTGCAGGGATCCTTCCAGAGGAGCAACGGCATAGTTTTAGCTGTAAGGGCTTGGCAGAGCAGCCGGGGAGAAAAGGCCTCTTGCGATTCTCTTTTCTTTCTGCCTGAATGCGGTCAATTGGCACTTGCCAAAGCAAGGTTTCCCAGCACAAACTACAAAGCAGCAGCTCCCTCCTGGCAGAGGAAATCCCATGCAGTGTTGCCCTGGCGAGATAGTGTTGCTACAGCGAGGCCCAGGGAAAACAGACTGCCTAGAGAAATCCTAGCAAAGCCCTGTGTTTCCCCACAGGAATGTATGTCAGTTTCAGTCCTTTGCCAGCAACGGAGCTCAGAGGCAACGTCAGATTGTGTGTATCTCAGTGAGAGAAAGAACACTGTGACTTCCCCCGTTCCTCTGACGAAAGCGGTTAGAGGGAGAAAAGCGTCCTTTGCTTTCGCTTTCCCGCAGTGAGCTCGGCAGATCTGCCCTTCGCGAAGGGCCGTTTTCCCCCGGAGAACTGCCTCGCGGTAGCCCTGTTCTGGAAGTGGAACGAGTATGCAGTGTTAGCGTTCAGCTATTGTGAAGGCTCGCTTTGGCCCAGGGCAAACGAAGCGCCGGGGGAAATCTTAGCAGAGCCCGGAGCCTTTCCACGGTTCAAAGCCTGGAACTGCAGACTCTTTTGCAAAGAAGAGAGCGCCCAGGCAACAGCAGCCTGCACGTTTCTCAGTGAAAGGGAGAACGTCCTAACTTCATCCAGTCCTCTGAGTAAAGCAGGCAGAGGGAGAGAAACTTTCTTTCCTTCCTCTTTCCTGCAACGAATTCCTCCTTTGCTCTTGCAAACGCAAGGCTTCTTCTGAAAAACTACGTTGCGGTGCAGGGATCCTTCCAGAGGAGCAACGGCATAGTTTTAGCTGTAAGGGCTTGGCAGAGCAGCCGGGGAGAAAAGGCCTCTTGCGATTCTCTTTTCTTTCTGCCTGAATGCGGTCAATTGGCACTTGCCAAAGCAAGGTTTCCCAGCACAAACTACAAAGCAGCAGCTCCCTCCTGGCAGAGGAAATCCCATGCAGTGTTGCCCTGGCGAGATAGTGTTGCTACAGCGAGGCCCAGGGAAAACAGACTGCCTAGAGAAATCCTAGCAAAGCCCTGTGTTTCCCCACAGGAATGTATGTCAGTTTCAGTCCTTTGCCAGCAACGGAGCTCAGAGGCAACGTCAGATTGTGTGTATCTCAGTGAGAGAAAGAACACTGTGACTTCCCCCGTTCCTCTGACGAAAGCGGTTAGAGGGAGAAAAGCGTCCTTTGCTTTCGCTTTCCCGCAGTGAGCTCGGCAGATCTGCCCTTCGCGAAGGGCCGTTTTCCCCCGGAGAACTGCCTCGCGGTAGCCCTGTTCTGGAAGTGGAACGAGTATGCAGTGTTAGCGTTCAGCTATTGTGAAGGCTCGCTTTGGCCCAGGGCAAACGAAGAGCCGGGGGAAATCTTAGCAGAGCCCGGCGCCTTTCCACGGTTCAAAGCCTGGAACTGCAGACTCTTTTGCAAAGAAGAGAGCGCCCAGGCAACAGCAGCCTGCACGTTTCTCAGTGAAAGGGAGAACGTCCTAACTTCATCCAGTCCTCTGAGTAAAGCAGGCAGAGGGAGAGAAACTTTCTTTCCTTCCTCTTTCCTGCAACGAATTCCTCCTTTGCTCTTGCAAACGCAAGGCTTCTTCTGAAAAACTACGTTGCGGTGCAGGGATCCTTCCAGAGGAGCAACGGCATAGTTTTAGCTGTAAGGGCTTGGCAGAGCAGCCGGGGAGAAAAGGCCTCTTGCGATTCTCTTTTCTTTCTGCCTGAATGCGGTCAATTGGCACTTGCCAAAGCAAGGTTTCCCAGCACAAACTACAAAGCAGCAGCTCCCTCCTGGCAGAGGAAATCCCATGCAGTGTTGCCCTGGCGAGATAGTGTTGCTACAGCGAGGCCCAGGGAAAACAGACTGCCTAGAGAAATCCTAGCAAAGCCCTGTGTTTCCCCACAGGAATGTATGTCAGTTTCAGTCCTTTGCCAGCAACGGAGCTCAGAGGCAACGTCAGATTGTGTGTATCTCAGTGAGAGAAAGAACACTGTGACTTCCCCCGTTCCTCTGACGAAAGCGGTTAGAGGGAGAAAAGCGTCCTTTGCTTTCGCTTTCCCGCAGTGAGCTCGGCAGATCTGCCCTTCGCGAAGGGCCGTTTTCCCCCGGAGAACTGCCTCGCGGTAGCCCTGTTCTGGAAGTGGAACGAGTATGCAGTGTTAGCGTTCAGCTATTGTGAAGGCTCGCTTTGGCCCAGGGCAAACGAAGCGCCGGGGGAAATCTTAGCAGAGCCCGGCGCCTTTCCACGGTTCAAAGCCTGGAACTGCAGACTCTTTTGCAAAGAAGAGAGCGCCCAGGCAACAGCAGCCTGCACGTTTCTCAGTGAAAGGGAGAACGTCCTAACTTCATCCAGTCCTCTGAGTAAAGCAGGCAGAGGGAGAGAAACTTTCTTTCCTTCCTCTTTCCTGCAACGAATTCCTCCTTTGCTCTTGCAAACGCAAGGCTTCTTCTGAAAAACTACGTCGCGGTGCAGGGATCTTTCCAGAGGAGCAGCGGCATAGTTTTAGCTGTAAGGGCTTGGCAGAGCAGCCGGGGAGAAAAGGCCTCTTGCGATTCTCTTTTCTTTCTGCCTGAATGCGGTCAATTGGCACTTGCCAAAGCAAGGTTTCCCAGCACAAACTACAAAGCAGCAGCTCCCTCCTGGCAGAGGAAATCCCATGCAGTGTTGCCCTGGCGAGATAGTGTTGCTACAGCGAGGCCCAGGGAAAACAGACTGCCTAGAGAAATCCTAGCAAAGCCCTGTGTTTCCCCACAGGAATGTATGTCAGTTTCAGTTCTTTGCCAGCAACGGAGCTCAGAAGCAACGTCAGATTGTGTGTATCTCAGTGAGAGAAAGAACACTGTGACTTCCCCCGTTCCTCTGACGAAAGCGGTTAGAGGGAGAAAAGCGTCCTTTGCTTTCGCTTTCCCGCAGTGAGCTCGGCAGATCTGCCCTTCGCGAAGGGCCGTTTTCCCCCGGAGAACTGCCTCGCGGTAGCCCTGTTCTGGAAGTGGAACGAGTATGCAGTGTTAGCGTTCAGCTATTGTGAAGGCTCGCTTTAGCCCAGGGCAAACGAAGAGCCGGGGGAAATCTTAGCAGAGCCCGGAGCCTTTCCACGGTTCAAAGCCTGGAACTGCAGACTCTTTTGCAAAGAAGAGAGCGCCCAGGCAACAGCAGCCTGCACGTTTCTCAGTGAAAGGGAGAACGTCCTAACTTCATCCAGTCCTCTGAGTAAAGCAGGCAGAGGGAGAGAAACTTTCTTTCCTTCCTCTTTCCTGCAACGAATTCCTCCTTTGCTCTTGCAAACGCAAGGCTTCTTCTGAAAAACTACGTTGCGGTGCAGGGATCCTTCCAGAGGAGCAACGGCATAGTTTTAGCTGGAAGGGCTTGGCAGAGCAGCCGGGGAGAAAAGGCCTCTTGCGATTCTCTTTTCTTTCTGCCTGAATGCGGTCAATTGGCACTTGCCAAAGCAAGGTTTCCCAGCACAAACTACAAAGCAGCAGCTCCCTCCTGGCAGAGGAAATCCCATGCAGTGTTGCCCTGGCGAGATAGTGTTGCTACAGCGAGGCCCAGGGAAAACAGACTGCCTAGAGAAATCCTAGCAAAGCCCTGTGTTTCCCCACAGGAATGTATGTCAGTTTCAGTCCTTTGCCAGCAACGGAGCTCAGAGGCAACGTCAGATTGTGTGTATCTCAGTGAGAGAAAGAACACTGTGACTTCCCCCGTTCCTCTGACGAAAGCGGTTAGAGGGAGAAAAGCGTCCTTTGCTTTCGCTTTCCCGCAGTGAGCTCGGCAGATCTGCCCTTCGCGAAGGGCCGTTTTCCCCCGGAGAACTGCCTCGAGGTAGCCCTGTTCTGGAAGTGGAACGAGTATGCAGTGTTAGCGTTCAGCTATTGTGAAGGCTCGCTTTGGCCCAGGGCAAACGAAGCGCCGGGGGAAATCTTAGCAGAGCCCGGCGCCTTTCCACGGTTCAAAGCCTGGAACTGCAGACTCTTTTGCAAAGAAGAGAGCGCCCAGGCAACAGCAGCCTGCACGTTTCTCAGTGAAAGGGAGAACGTCCTAACTTCATCCAGTCCTCTGAGTAAAGCAGGCAGAGGGAGAGAAACTTTCTTTCCTTCCTCTTTCCTGCAACGAATTCCTCCTTTGCTCTTGCAAACGCAAGGCTTCTTCTGAAAAACTACGTCGCGGTGCAGGGATCCTTCCAGAGGAGCAACGGCATAGTTTTAGCTGTAAGGGCTTGGCAGAGCAGCCGGGGAGAAAAGGCCTCTTGCGATTCTCTTTTCTTTCTGCCTGAATGCGGTCAATTGGCACTTGCCAAAGCAAGGTTTCCCAGCACAAACTACAAAGCAGCAGCTCCCTCCTGGCAGAGGAAATCCCATGCAGTGTTGCCCTGGCGAGATAGTGTTGCTACAGCGAGGCCCAGGGAAAACAGACTGCCTAGAGAAATCCTAGCAAAGCCCTGTGTTTCCCCACAGGAATGTATGTCAGTTTCAGTCCTTTGCCAGCAACGGAGCTCAGAGGCAACGTCAGATTGTGTGTATCTCAGTGAGAGAAAGAACACTGTGACTTCCCCCGTTCCTCTGACGAAAGCGGTTAGAGGGAGAAAAGCGTCCTTTGCTTTCGCTTTCCCGCAGTGAGCTCGGCAGATCTGCCCTTCGCGAAGGGCCGTTTTCCCCCGGAGAACTGCCTCGCGGTAGCCCTGTTCTGGAAGTGGAACGAGTATGCAGTGTTAGCGTTCAGCTATTGTGAAGGCTCGCTTTGGCCCAGGGCAAACGAAGCGCCGGGGGAAATCTTAGCAGAGCCCGGCGCCTTTCCACGGTTCAAAGCCTGGAACTGCAGACTCTTTTGCAAAGAAGAGAGCGCCCAGGCAACAGCAGCCTGCACGTTTCTCAGTGAAAGGGAGAACGTCCTAACTTCATCCAGTCCTCTGAGTAAAGCAGGCAGAGGGAGAGAAACTTTCTTTCCTTCCTCTTTCCTGCAACGAATTCCTCCTTTGCTCTTGCAAACGCAAGGCTTCTTCTGAAAAACTACGTCGCGGTGCAGGGATCCTTCCAGAGGAGCAACGGCATAGTTTTAGCTGTAAGGGCTTGGCAGAGCAGCCGGGGAGAAAAGGCCTCTTGCGATTCTCTTTTCTTTCTGCCTGAATGCGGTCAATTGGCACTTGCCAAAGCAAGGTTTCCCAGCACAAACTACAAAGCAGCAGCTCCCTCCTGGCAGAGGAAATCCCATGCAGTGTTGCCCTGGCGAGATAGTGTTGCTACAGCGAGGCCCAGGGAAAACAGACTGCCTAGAGAAATCCTAGCAAAGCCCTGTGTTTCCCCACAGGAATGTATGTCAGTTTCAGTCCTTTGCCAGCAACGGAGCTCAGAGGCAACGTCAGATTGTGTGTATCTCAGTGAGAGAAAGAACACTGTGACTTCCCCCGTTCCTCTGACGAAAGCGGTTAGAGGGAGAAAAGCGTCCTTTGCTTTCGCTTTCCCGCAGTGAGCTCGGCAGATCTGCCCTTCGCGAAGAATACTATCTCTCTATGGAACTGCCTCGCGGTAGCCCTGTTCTGGAAGTGGAACGAGTATGCAGTGTTAGCGTTCAGCTATTGTGAAGGCTCGCTTTGGCCCAGGGCAAACGAAGCGCCGGGGGAAATCTTAGCAGAGCCCGGCGCCTTTCCACGGTTCAAAGCCTGGAACTGCAGACTCTTTTGCAAAGAAGAGAGCGCCCAGGCAACAGCAGCCTGCACGTTTCTCAGTGAAAGGGAGAACGTCCTAACTTCATCCAGTCCTCTGAGTAAAGCAGGCAGAGGGAGAGAAACTTTCTTTCCTTCCTCTTTCCTGCAACGAATTCCTCCTTTGCTCTTGCAAACGCAAGGCTTCTTCTGAAAAACTACGTCGCGGTGCAGGGATCCTTCCAGAGGAGCAACGGCATAGTTTTAGCTGGAAGGGCTTGGCAGAGCAGCCGGGGAGAAAAGGCCTCTTGCGATTCTCTTTTCTTTCTGCCTGAATGCGGTCAATTGGCACTTGCCAAAGCAAGGTTTCCCAGCACAAACTACAAAGCAGCAGCTCCCTCCTGGCAGAGGAAATCCCATGCAGTGTTGCCCTGGCGAGATAGTGTTGCTACAGCGAGGCCCAGGGAAAACAGACTGCCTAGAGAAATCCTAGCAAAGCCCTGTGTTTCCCCACAGGAATGTATGTCAGTTTCAGTCCTTTGCCAGCAACGGAGCTCAGAGGCAACGTCAGATTGTGTGTATCTCAGTGAGAGAAAGAACACTGTGACTTCCCCCGTTCCTCTGACGAAAGCGGTTAGAGGGAGAAAAGCGTCCTTTGCTTTCGCTTTCCCGCAGTGAGCTCGGCAGATCTGCCCTTCGCGAAGGGCCGTTTTCCCCCGGAGAACTGCCTCGCGGTAGCCCTGTTCTGGAAGTGGAACGAGTATGCAGTGTTAGCGTTCAGCTATTGTGAAGGCTCGCTTTGGCCCAGGGCAAACGAAGCGCCGGGGGAAATCTTAGCAGAGCCCGGCGCCTTTCCACGGTTCAAAGCCTGGAACTGCAGACTCTTTTGCAAAGAAGAGAGCGCCCAGGCAACAGCAGCCTGCACGTTTCTCAGTGAAAGGGAGAACGTCCTAACTTCATCCAGTCCTCTGAGTAAAGCAGGCAGAGGGAGAGAAACTTTCTTTCCTTCCTTTTTCCTGCAACGAATTCCTCCTTTGCTCTTGCAAACGCAAGGCTTCTTCTGAAAAACTACGTCGCGGTGCAGGGATCCTTCCAGAGGAGCAGCGGCATAGTTTTAGCTGTAAGGGCTTGGCAGAGCAGCCGGGGAGAAAAGGCCTCTTGCGATTCTCTTTTCTTTCTGCCTGAATGCGGTCAATTGGCACTTGCCAAAGCAAGGTTTCCCAGCACAAACTACAAAGCAGCAGCTCCCTCCTGGCAGAGGAAATCCCATGCAGTGTTGCCCTGGCGAGATAGTGTTGCTACAGCGAGGCCCAGGGAAAACAGACTGCCTAGAGAAATCCTAGCAAAGCCCTGTGTTTCCCCACAGGAATGTATGTCAGTTTCAGTCCTTTGCCAGCAACGGAGCTCAGAGGCAACGTCAGATTGTGTGTATCTCAGTGAGAGAAAGAACACTGTGACTTCCCCCGTTCCTCTGACGAAAGCGGTTAGAGGGAGAAAAGCGTCCTTTGCTTTCGCTTTCCCGCAGTGAGCTCGGCAGATCTGCCCTTCGCGAAGGGCCGTTTTCCCCCGGAGAACTGCCTCGCGGTAGCCCTGTTCTGGAAGTGGAACGAGTATGCAGTGTTAGCGTTCAGCTATTGTGAAGGCTCGCTTTGGCCCAGGGCAAACGAAGCGCCGGGGGAAATCTTAGCAGAGCCCGGCGCCTTTCCACGGTTCAAAGCCTGGAACTGCAGACTCTTTTGCAAAGAAGAGAGCGCCCAGGCAACAGCAGCCTGCACGTTTCTCAGTGAAAGGGAGAACGTCCTAACTTCATCCAGTCCTCTGAGTAAAGCAGGCAGAGGGAGAGAAACTTTCTTTCCTTCCTCTTTCCTGCAACGAATTCCTCCTTTGCTCTTGCAAACGCAAGGCTTCTTCTGAAAAACTACGTCGCGGTGCAGGGATCCTTCCAGAGGAGCAGCGGCATAGTTTTAGCTGTAAGGGCTTGGCAGAGCAGCCGGGGAGAAAAGGCCTCTTGCGATTCTCTTTTCTTTCTGCCTGAATGCGGTCAATTGGCACTTGCCAAAGCAAGGTTTCCCAGCACAAACTACAAAGCAGCAGCTCCCTCCTGGCAGAGGAAATCCCATGCAGTGTTGCCCTGGCGAGATAGTGTTGCTACAGCGAGGCCCAGGGAAAACAGACTGCCTAGAGAAATCCTAGCAAAGCCCTGTGTTTCCCCACAGGAATGTATGTCAGTTTCAGTCCTTTGCCAGCAACGGAGCTCAGAGGCAACGTCAGATTGTGTGTATCTCAGTGAGAGAAAGAACACTGTGACTTCCCCCGTTCCTCTGACGAAAGCGGTTAGAGGGAGAAAAGCGTCCTTTGCTTTCGCTTTCCCGCAGTGAGCTCGGCAGATCTGCCCTTCGCGAAGGGCCGTTTTCCCCCGGAGAACTGCCTCGCGGTAGCCCTGTTCTGGAAGTGGAACGAGTATGCAGTGTTAGCGTTCAGCTATTGTGAAGGCTCGCTTTGGCCCAGGGCAAACGAAGCGCCGGGGGAAATCTTAGCAGAGCCCGGCGCCTTTCCACGGTTCAAAGCCTGGAACTGCAGACTCTTTTGCAAAGAAGAGAGCGCCCAGGCAACAGCAGCCTGCACGTTTCTCAGTGAAAGGGAGAACGTCCTAACTTCATCCAGTCCTCTGAGTAAAGCAGGCAGAGGGAGAGAAACTTTCTTTCCTTCCTCTTTCCTGCAACGAATTCCTCCTTTGCTCTTGCAAACGCAAGGCTTCTTCTGAAAAACTACGTCGCGGTGCAGGGATCCTTCCAGAGGAGCAACGGCATAGTTTTAGCTGTAAGGGCTTGGCAGAGCAGCCGGGGAGAAAAGGCCTCTTGCGATTCTCTTTTCTTTCTGCCTGAATGCGGTCAATTGGCACTTGCCAAAGCAAGGTTTCCCAGCACAAACTACAAAGCAGCAGCTCCCTCCTGGCAGAGGAAATCCCATGCAGTGTTGCCCTGGCGAGATAGTGTTGCTACAGCGAGGCCCAGGGAAAACAGACTGCCTAGAGAAATCCTAGCAAAGCCCTGTGTTTCCCCACAGGAATGTATGTCAGTTTCAGTCCTTTGCCAGCAACGGAGCTCAGAGGCAACGTCAGATTGTGTGTATCTCAGTGAGAGAAAGAACACTGTGACTTCCCCCGTTCCTCTGACGAAAGCGGTTAGAGGGAGAAAAGCGTCCTTTGCTTTCGCTTTCCCGCAGTGAGCTCGGCAGATCTGCCCTTCGCGAAGGGCCGTTTTCCCCCGGAGAACTGCCTCGCGGTAGCCCTGTTCTGGAAGTGGAACGAGTATGCAGTGTTAGCGTTCAGCTATTGTGAAGGCTCGCTTTGGCCCAGGGCAAACGAAGAGCCGGGGGAAATCTTAGCAGAGCCCGGCGCCTTTCCACGGTTCAAAGCCTGGAACTGCAGACTCTTTTGCAAAGAAGAGAGCGCCCAGGCAACAGCAGCCTGCACGTTTCTCAGTGAAAGGGAGAACGTCCTAACTTCATCCAGTCCTCTGAGTAAAGCAGGCAGAGGGAGAGAAACTTTCTTTCCTTCCTCTTTCCTGCAACGAATTCCTCCTTTGCTCTTGCAAACGCAAGGCTTCTTCTGAAAAACTACGTCGCGGTGCAGGGATCCTTCCAGAGGAGCAGCGGCATAGTTTTAGCTGTAAGGGCTTGGCAGAGCAGCCGGGGAGAAAAGGCCTCTTGCGATTCTCTTTTCTTTCTGCCTGAATGCGGTCAATTGGCACTTGCCAAAGCAAGGTTTCCCAGCACAAACTACAAAGCAGCAGCTCCCTCCTGGCAGAGGAAATCCCATGCAGTGTTGCCCTGGCGAGATAGTGTTGCTACAGCGAGGCCCAGGGAAAACAGACTGCCTAGAGAAATCCTAGCAAAGCCCTGTGTTTCCCCACAGGAATGTATGTCAGTTTCAGTCCTTTGCCAGCAACGGAGCTCAGAGGCAACGTCAGATTGTGTGTATCTCAGTGAGAGAAAGAACACTGTGACTTCCCCCGTTCCTCTGACGAAAGCGGTTAGAGGGAGAAAAGCGTCCTTTGCTTTCGCTTTCCCGCAGTGAGCTCGGCAGATCTGCCCTTCGCGAAGGGCCGTTTTCCCCCGGAGAACTGCCTCGCGGTAGCCCTGTTCTGGAAGTGGAACGAGTATGCAGTGTTAGCGTTCAGCTATTGTGAAGGCTCGCTTTGGCCCAGGGCAAACGAAGCGCCGGGGGAAATCTTAGCAGAGCCCGGCGCCTTTCCACGGTTCAAAGCCTGGAACTGCAGACTCTTTTGCAAAGAAGAGAGCGCCCAGGCAACAGCAGCCTGCACGTTTCTCAGTGAAAGGGAGAACGTCCTAACTTCATCCAGTCCTCTGAGTAAAGCAGGCAGAGGGAGAGAAACTTTCTTTCCTTCCTCTTTCCTGCAACGAATTCCTCCTTTGCTCTTGCAAACGCAAGGCTTCTTCTGAAAAACTACGTCGCGGTGCAGGGATCCTTCCAGAGGAGCAACGGCATAGTTTTAGCTGTAAGGGCTTGGCAGAGCAGCCGGGGAGAAAAGGCCTCTTGCGATTCTCTTTTCTTTCTGCCTGAATGCGGTCAATTGGCACTTGCCAAAGCAAGGTTTCCCAGCACAAACTACAAAGCAGCAGCTCCCTCCTGGCAGAGGAAATCCCATGCAGTGTTGCCCTGGCGAGATAGTGTTGCTACAGCGAGGCCCAGGGAAAACAGACTGCCTAGAGAAATCCTAGCAAAGCCCTGTGTTTCCCCACAGGAATGTATGTCAGTTTCAGTCCTTTGCCAGCAACGGAGCTCAGAGGCAACGTCAGATTGTGTGTATCTCAGTGAGAGAAAGAACACTGTGACTTCCCCCGTTCCTCTGACGAAAGCGGTTAGAGGGAGAAAAGCGTCCTTTGCTTTCGCTTTCCCGCAGTGAGCTCGGCAGATCTGCCCTTCGCGAAGGGCCGTTTTCCCCCGGAGAACTGCCTCGCGGTAGCCCTGTTCTGGAAGTGGAACGAGTATGCAGTGTTAGCGTTCAGCTATTGTGAAGGCTCGCTTTGGCCCAGGGCAAACGAAGCGCCGGGGGAAATCTTAGCAGAGCCCGGCGCCTTTCCACGGTTCAAAGCCTGGAACTGCAGACTCTTTTGCAAAGAAGAGAGCGCCCAGGCAACAGCAGCCTGCACGTTTCTCAGTGAAAGGGAGAACGTCCTAACTTCATCCAGTCCTCTGAGTAAAGCAGGCAGAGGGAGAGAAACTTTCTTTCCTTCCTCTTTCCTGCAACGAATTCCTCCTTTGCTCTTGCAAACGCAAGGCTTCTTCTGAAAAACTACGTCGCGGTGCAGGGATCCTTCCAGAGGAGCAACGGCATAGTTTTAGCTGTAAGGGCTTGGCAGAGCAGCCGGGGAGAAAAGGCCTCTTGCGATTCTCTTTTCTTTCTGCCTGAATGCGGTCAATTGGCACTTGCCAAAGCAAGGTTTCCCAGCACAAACTACAAAGCAGCAGCTCCCTCCTGGCAGAGGAAATCCCATGCAGTGTTGCCCTGGCGAGATAGTGTTGCTACAGCGAGGCCCAGGGAAAACAGACTGCCTAGAGAAATCCTAGCAAAGCCCTGTGTTTCCCCACAGGAATGTATGTCAGTTTCAGTCCTTTGCCAGCAACGGAGCTCAGAGGCAACGTCAGATTGTGTGTATCTCAGTGAGAGAAAGAACACTGTGACTTCCCCCGTTCCTCTGACGAAAGCGGTTAGAGGGAGAAAAGCGTCCTTTGCTTTCGCTTTCCCGCAGTGAGCTCGGCAGATCTGCCCTTCGCGAAGGGCCGTTTTCCCCCGGAGAACTGCCTCGCGGTAGCCCTGTTCTGGAAGTGGAACGAGTATGCAGTGTTAGCGTTCAGCTATTGTGAAGGCTCGCTTTGGCCCAGGGCAAACGAAGCGCCGGGGGAAATCTTAGCAGAGCCCGGAGCCTTTCCACGGTTCAAAGCCTGGAACTGCAGACTCTTTTGCAAAGAAGAGAGCGCCCAGGCAACAGCAGCCTGCACGTTTCTCAGTGAAAGGGAGAACGTCCTAACTTCATCCAGTCCTCTGAGTAAAGCAGGCAGAGGGAGAGAAACTTTCTTTCCTTCCTCTTTCCTGCAACGAATTCCTCCTTTGCTCTTGCAAACGCAAGGCTTCTTCTGAAAAACTACGTCGCGGTGCAGGGATCCTTCCAGAGGAGCAACGGCATAGTTTTAGCTGTAAGGGCTTGGCAGAGCAGCCGGGGAGAAAAGGCCTCTTGCGATTCTCTTTTCTTTCTGCCTGAATGCGGTCAATTGGCACTTGCCAAAGCAAGGTTTCCCAGCACAAACTACAAAGCAGCAGCTCCCTCCTGGCAGAGGAAATCCCATGCAGTGTTGCCCTGGCGAGATAGTGTTGCTACAGCGAGGCCCAGGGAAAACAGACTGCCTAGAGAAATCCTAGCAAAGCCCTGTGTTTCCCCACAGGAATGTATGTCAGTTTCAGTCCTTTGCCAGCAACGGAGCTCAGAGGCAACGTCAGATTGTGTGTATCTCAGTGAGAGAAAGAACACTGTGACTTCCCCCGTTCCTCTGACGAAAGCGGTTAGAGGGAGAAAAGCGTCCTTTGCTTTCGCTTTCCCGCAGTGAGCTCGGCAGATCTGCCCTTCGCGAAGGGCCGTTTTCCCCCGGAGAACTGCCTCGCGGTAGCCCTGTTCTGGAAGTGGAACGAGTATGCAGTGTTAGCGTTCAGCTATTGTGAAGGCTCGCTTTGGCCCAGGGCAAACGAAGCGCCGGGGGAAATCTTAGCAGAGCCCGGCGCCTTTCCACGGTTCAAAGCCTGGAACTGCAGACTCTTTTGCAAAGAAGAGAGCGCCCAGGCAACAGCAGCCTGCACGTTTCTCAGTGAAAGGGAGAACGTCCTAACTTCATCCAGTCCTCTGAGTAAAGCAGGCAGAGGGAGAGAAACTTTCTTTCCTTCCTCTTTCCTGCAACGAATTCCTCCTTTGCTCTTGCAAACGCAAGGCTTCTTCTGAAAAACTACGTCGCGGTGCAGGGATCCTTCCAGAGGAGCAACGGCATAGTTTTAGCTGTAAGGGCTTGGCAGAGCAGCCGGGGAGAAAAGGCCTCTTGCGATTCTCTTTTCTTTCTGCCTGAATGCGGTCAATTGGCACTTGCCAAAGCAAGGTTTCCCAGCACAAACTACAAAGCAGCAGCTCCCTCCTGGCAGAGGAAATCCCATGCAGTGTTGCCCTGGCGAGATAGTGTTGCTACAGCGAGGCCCAGGGAAAACAGACTGCCTAGAGAAATCCTAGCAAAGCCCTGTGTTTCCCCACAGGAATGTATGTCAGTTTCAGTCCTTTGCCAGCAACGGAGCTCAGAGGCAACGTCAGATTGTGTGTATCTCAGTGAGAGAAAGAACACTGTGACTTCCCCCGTTCCTCTGACGAAAGCGGTTAGAGGGAGAAAAGCGTCCTTTGCTTTCGCTTTCCCGCAGTGAGCTCGGCAGATCTGCCCTTCGCGAAGGGCCGTTTTCCCCCGGAGAACTGCCTCGCGGTAGCCCTGTTCTGGAAGTGGAACGAGTATGCAGTGTTAGCGTTCAGCTATTGTGAAGGCTCGCTTTGGCCCAGGGCAAACGAAGCGCCGGGGGAAATCTTAGCAGAGCCCGGCGCCTTTCCACGGTTCAAAGCCTGGAACTGCAGACTCTTTTGCAAAGAAGAGAGCGCCCAGGCAACAGCAGCCTGCACGTTTCTCAGTGAAAGGGAGAACGTCCTAACTTCATCCAGTCCTCTGAGTAAAGCAGGCAGAGGGAGAGAAACTTTCTTTCCTTCCTCTTTCCTGCAACGAATTCCTCCTTTGCTCTTGCAAACGCAAGGCTTCTTCTGAAAAACTACGTCGCGGTGCAGGGATCCTTCCAGAGGAGCAACGGCATAGTTTTAGCTGGAAGGGCTTGGCAGAGCAGCCGGGGAGAAAAGGCCTCTTGCGATTCTCTTTTCTTTCTGCCTGAATGCGGTCAATTGGCACTTGCCAAAGCAAGGTTTCCCAGCACAAACTACAAAGCAGCAGCTCCCTCCTGGCAGAGGAAATCCCATGCAGTGTTGCCCTGGCGAGATAGTGTTGCTACAGCGAGGCCCAGGGAAAACAGACTGCCTAGAGAAATCCTAGCAAAGCCCTGTGTTTCCCCACAGGAATGTATGTCAGTTTCAGTCCTTTGCCAGCAACGGAGCTCAGAGGCAACGTCAGATTGTGTGTATCTCAGTGAGAGAAAGAACACTGTGACTTCCCCCGTTCCTCTGACGAAAGCGGTTAGAGGGAGAAAAGCGTCCTTTGCTTTCGCTTTCCCGCAGTGAGCTCGGCAGATCTGCCCTTCGCGAAGGGCCGTTTTCCCCCGGAGAACTGCCTCGCGGTAGCCCTGTTCTGGAAGTGGAACGAGTATGCAGTGTTAGCGTTCAGCTATTGTGAAGGCTCGCTTTGGCCCAGGGCAAACGAAGCGCCGGGGGAAATCTTAGCAGAGCCCGGCGCCTTTCCACGGTTCAAAGCCTGGAACTGCAGACTCTTTTGCAAAGAAGAGAGCGCCCAGGCAACAGCAGCCTGCACGTTTCTCAGTGAAAGGGAGAACGTCCTAACTTCATCCAGTCCTCTGAGTAAAGCAGGCAGAGGGAGAGAAACTTTCTTTCCTTCCTCTTTCCTGCAACGAATTCCTCCTTTGCTCTTGCAAACGCAAGGCTTCTTCTGAAAAACTACGTCGCGGTGCAGGGATCCTTCCAGAGGAGCAACGGCATAGTTTTAGCTGTAAGGGCTTGGCAGAGCAGCCGGGGAGAAAAGGCCTCTTGCGATTCTCTTTTCTTTCTGCCTGAATGCGGTCAATTGGCACTTGCCAAAGCAAGGTTTCCCAGCACAAACTACAAAGCAGCAGCTCCCTCCTGGCAGAGGAAATCCCATGCAGTGTTGCCCTGGCGAGATAGTGTTGCTACAGCGAGGCCCAGGGAAAACAGACTGCCTAGAGAAATCCTAGCAAAGCCCTGTGTTTCCCCACAGGAATGTATGTCAGTTTCAGTCCTTTGCCAGCAACGGAGCTCAGAGGCAACGTCAGATTGTGTGTATCTCAGTGAGAGAAAGAACACTGTGACTTCCCCCGTTCCTCTGACGAAAGCGGTTAGAGGGAGAAAAGCGTCCTTTGCTTTCGCTTTCCCGCAGTGAGCTCGGCAGATCTGCCCTTCGCGAAGGGCCGTTTTCCCCCGGAGAACTGCCTCGCGGTAGCCCTGTTCTGGAAGTGGAACGAGTATGCAGTGTTAGCGTTCAGCTATTGTGAAGGCTCGCTTTGGCCCAGGGCAAACGAAGCGCCGGGGGAAATCTTAGCAGAGCCCGGCGCCTTTCCACGGTTCAAAGCCTGGAACTGCAGACTCTTTTGCAAAGAAGAGAGCGCCCAGGCAACAGCAGCCTGCACGTTTCTCAGTGAAAGGGAGAACGTCCTAACTTCATCCAGTCCTCTGAGTAAAGCAGGCAGAGGGAGAGAAACTTTCTTTCCTTCCTCTTTCCTGCAACGAATTCCTCCTTTGCTCTTGCAAACGCAAGGCTTCTTCTGAAAAACTACGTCGCGGTGCAGGGATCCTTCCAGAGGAGCAACGGCATAGTTTTAGCTGGAAGGGCTTGGCAGAGCAGCCGGGGAGAAAAGGCCTCTTGCGATTCTCTTTTCTTTCTGCCTGAATGCGGTCAATTGGCACTTGCCAAAGCAAGGTTTCCCAGCACAAACTACAAAGCAGCAGCTCCCTCCTGGCAGAGGAAATCCCATGCAGTGTTGCCCTGGCGAGATAGTGTTGCTACAGCGAGGCCCAGGGAAAACAGACTGCCTAGAGAAATCCTAGCAAAGCCCTGTGTTTCCCCACAGGAATGTATGTCAGTTTCAGTCCTTTGCCAGCAACGGAGCTCAGAGGCAACGTCAGATTGTGTGTATCTCAGTGAGAGAAAGAACACTGTGACTTCCCCCGTTCCTCTGACGAAAGCGGTTAGAGGGAGAAAAGCGTCCTTTGCTTTCGCTTTCCCGCAGTGAGCTCGGCAGATCTGCCCTTCGCGAAGGGCCGTTTTCCCCCGGAGAACTGCCTCGCGGTAGCCCTGTTCTGGAAGTGGAACGAGTATGCAGTGTTAGCGTTCAGCTATTGTGAAGGCTCGCTTTGGCCCAGGGCAAACGAAGCGCCGGGGGAAATCTTAGCAGAGCCCGGCGCCTTTCCACGGTTCAAAGCCTGGAACTGCAGACTCTTTTGCAAAGAAGAGAGCGCCCAGGCAACAGCAGCCTGCACGTTTCTCAGTGAAAGGGAGAACGTCCTAACTTCATCCAGTCCTCTGAGTAAAGCAGGCAGAGGGAGAGAAACTTTCTTTCCTTCCTCTTTCCTGCAACGAATTCCTCCTTTGCTCTTGCAAACGCAAGGCTTCTTCTGAAAAACTACGTCGCGGTGCAGGGATCCTTCCAGAGGAGCAACGGCATAGTTTTAGCTGGAAGGGCTTGGCAGAGCAGCCGGGGAGAAAAGGCCTCTTGCGATTCTCTTTTCTTTCTGCCTGAATGCGGTCAATTGGCACTTGCCAAAGCAAGGTTTCCCAGCACAAACTACAAAGCAGCAGCTCCCTCCTGGCAGAGGAAATCCCATGCAGTGTTGCCCTGGCGAGATAGTGTTGCTACAGCGAGGCCCAGGGAAAACAGACTGCCTAGAGAAATCCTAGCAAAGCCCTGTGTTTCCCCACAGGAATGTATGTCAGTTTCAGTCCTTTGCCAGCAACGGAGCTCAGAGGCAACGTCAGATTGTGTGTATCTCAGTGAGAGAAAGAACACTGTGACTTCCCCCGTTCCTCTGACGAAAGCGGTTAGAGGGAGAAAAGCGTCCTTTGCTTTCGCTTTCCCGCAGTGAGCTCGGCAGATCTGCCCTTCGCGAAGGGCCGTTTTCCCCCGGAGAACTGCCTCGCGGTAGCCCTGTTCTGGAAGTGGAACGAGTATGCAGTGTTAGCGTTCAGCTATTGTGAAGGCTCGCTTTGGCCCAGGGCAAACGAAGCGCCGGGGGAAATCTTAGCAGAGCCCGGCGCCTTTCCACGGTTCAAAGCCTGGAACTGCAGACTCTTTTGCAAAGAAGAGAGCGCCCAGGCAACAGCAGCCTGCACGTTTCTCAGTGAAAGGGAGAACGTCCTAACTTCATCCAGTCCTCTGAGTAAAGCAGGCAGAGGGAGAGAAACTTTCTTTCCTTCCTCTTTCCTGCAACGAATTCCTCCTTTGCTCTTGCAAACGCAAGGCTTCTTCTGAAAAACTACGTCGCGGTGCAGGGATCCTTCCAGAGGAGCAACGGCATAGTTTTAGCTGGAAGGGCTTGGCAGAGCAGCCGGGGAGAAAAGGCCTCTTGCGATTCTCTTTTCTTTCTGCCTGAATGCGGTCAATTGGCACTTGCCAAAGCAAGGTTTCCCAGCACAAACTACAAAGCAGCAGCTCCCTCCTGGCAGAGGAAATCCCATGCAGTGTTGCCCTGGCGAGATAGTGTTGCTACAGCGAGGCCCAGGGAAAACAGACTGCCTAGAGAAATCCTAGCAAAGCCCTGTGTTTCCCCACAGGAATGTATGTCAGTTTCAGTCCTTTGCCAGCAACGGAGCTCAGAGGCAACGTCAGATTGTGTGTATCTCAGTGAGAGAAAGAACACTGTGACTTCCCCCGTTCCTCTGACGAAAGCGGTTAGAGGGAGAAAAGCGTCCTTTGCTTTCGCTTTCCCGCAGTGAGCTCGGCAGATCTGCCCTTCGCGAAGGGCCGTTTTCCCCCGGAGAACTGCCTCGCGGTAGCCCTGTTCTGGAAGTGGAACGAGTATGCAGTGTTAGCGTTCAGCTATTGTGAAGGCTCGCTTTGGCCCAGGGCAAACGAAGCGCCGGGGGAAATCTTAGCAGAGCCCGGCGCCTTTCCACGGTTCAAAGCCTGGAACTGCAGACTCTTTTGCAAAGAAGAGAGCGCCCAGGCAACAGCAGCCTGCACGTTTCTCAGTGAAAGGGAGAACGTCCTAACTTCATCCAGTCCTCTGAGTAAAGCAGGCAGAGGGAGAGAAACTTTCTTTCCTTCCTCTTTCCTGCAACGAATTCCTCCTTTGCTCTTGCAAACGCAAGGCTTCTTCTGAAAAACTACGTCGCGGTGCAGGGATCCTTCCAGAGGAGCAACGGCATAGTTTTAGCTGTAAGGGCTTGGCAGAGCAGCCGGGGAGAAAAGGCCTCTTGCGATTCTCTTTTCTTTCTGCCTGAATGCGGTCAATTGGCACTTGCCAAAGCAAGGTTTCCCAGCACAAACTACAAAGCAGCAGCTCCCTCCTGGCAGAGGAAATCCCATGCAGTGTTGCCCTGGCGAGATAGTGTTGCTACAGCGAGGCCCAGGGAAAACAGACTGCCTAGAGAAATCCTAGCAAAGCCCTGTGTTTCCCCACAGGAATGTATGTCAGTTTCAGTCCTTTGCCAGCAACGGAGCTCAGAGGCAACGTCAGATTGTGTGTATCTCAGTGAGAGAAAGAACACTGTGACTTCCCCCGTTCCTCTGACGAAAGCGGTTAGAGGGAGAAAAGCGTCCTTTGCTTTCGCTTTCCCGCAGTGAGCTCGGCAGATCTGCCCTTCGCGAAGGGCCGTTTTCCCCCGGAGAACTGCCTCGCGGTAGCCCTGTTCTGGAAGTGGAACGAGTATGCAGTGTTAGCGTTCAGCTATTGTGAAGGCTCGCTTTGGCCCAGGGCAAACGAAGCGCCGGGGGAAATCTTAGCAGAGCCCGGCGCCTTTCCACGGTTCAAAGCCTGGAACTGCAGACTCTTTTGCAAAGAAGAGAGCGCCCAGGCAACAGCAGCCTGCACGTTTCTCAGTGAAAGGGAGAACGTCCTAACTTCATCCAGTCCTCTGAGTAAAGCAGGCAGAGGGAGAGAAACTTTCTTTCCTTCCTCTTTCCTGCAACGAATTCCTCCTTTGCTCTTGCAAACGCAAGGCTTCTTCTGAAAAACTACGTCGCGGTGCAGGGATCCTTCCAGAGGAGCAACGGCATAGTTTTAGCTGGAAGGGCTTGGCAGAGCAGCCGGGGAGAAAAGGCCTCTTGCGATTCTCTTTTCTTTCTGCCTGAATGCGGTCAATTGGCACTTGCCAAAGCAAGGTTTCCCAGCACAAACTACAAAGCAGCAGCTCCCTCCTGGCAGAGGAAATCCCATGCAGTGTTGCCCTGGCGAGATAGTGTTGCTACAGCGAGGCCCAGGGAAAACAGACTGCCTAGAGAAATCCTAGCAAAGCCCTGTGTTTCCCCACAGGAATGTATGTCAGTTTCAGTCCTTTGCCAGCAACGGAGCTCAGAGGCAACGTCAGATTGTGTGTATCTCAGTGAGAGAAAGAACACTGTGACTTCCCCCGTTCCTCTGACGAAAGCGGTTAGAGGGAGAAAAGCGTCCTTTGCTTTCGCTTTCCCGCAGTGAGCTCGGCAGATCTGCCCTTCGCGAAGGGCCGTTTTCCCCCGGAGAACTGCCTCGCGGTAGCCCTGTTCTGGAAGTGGAACGAGTATGCAGTGTTAGCGTTCAGCTATTGTGAAGGCTCGCTTTGGCCCAGGGCAAACGAAGCGCCGGGGGAAATCTTAGCAGAGCCCGGCGCCTTTCCACGGTTCAAAGCCTGGAACTGCAGACTCTTTTGCAAAGAAGAGAGCGCCCAGGCAACAGCAGCCTGCACGTTTCTCAGTGAAAGGGAGAACGTCCTAACTTCATCCAGTCCTCTGAGTAAAGCAGGCAGAGGGAGAGAAACTTTCTTTCCTTCCTCTTTCCTGCAACGAATTCCTCCTTTGCTCTTGCAAACGCAAGGCTTCTTCTGAAAAACTACGTCGCGGTGCAGGGATCCTTCCAGAGGAGCAACGGCATAGTTTTAGCTGGAAGGGCTTGGCAGAGCAGCCGGGGAGAAAAGGCCTCTTGCGATTCTCTTTTCTTTCTGCCTGAATGCGGTCAATTGGCACTTGCCAAAGCAAGGTTTCCCAGCACAAACTACAAAGCAGCAGCTCCCTCCTGGCAGAGGAAATCCCATGCAGTGTTGCCCTGGCGAGATAGTGTTGCTACAGCGAGGCCCAGGGAAAACAGACTGCCTAGAGAAATCCTAGCAAAGCCCTGTGTTTCCCCACAGGAATGTATGTCAGTTTCAGTCCTTTGCCAGCAACGGAGCTCAGAGGCAACGTCAGATTGTGTGTATCTCAGTGAGAGAAAGAACACTGTGACTTCCCCCGTTCCTCTGACGAAAGCGGTTAGAGGGAGAAAAGCGTCCTTTGCTTTCGCTTTCCCGCAGTGAGCTCGGCAGATCTGCCCTTCGCGAAGGGCCGTTTTCCCCCGGAGAACTGCCTCGCGGTAGCCCTGTTCTGGAAGTGGAACGAGTATGCAGTGTTAGCGTTCAGCTATTGTGAAGGCTCGCTTTGGCCCAGGGCAAACGAAGCGCCGGGGGAAATCTTAGCAGAGCCCGGCGCCTTTCCACGGTTCAAAGCCTGGAACTGCAGACTCTTTTGCAAAGAAGAGAGCGCCCAGGCAACAGCAGCCTGCACGTTTCTCAGTGAAAGGGAGAACGTCCTAACTTCATCCAGTCCTCTGAGTAAAGCAGGCAGAGGGAGAGAAACTTTCTTTCCTTCCTCTTTCCTGCAACGAATTCCTCCTTTGCTCTTGCAAACGCAAGGCTTCTTCTGAAAAACTACGTCGCGGTGCAGGGATCCTTCCAGAGGAGCAACGGCATAGTTTTAGCTGTAAGGGCTTGGCAGAGCAGCCGGGGAGAAAAGGCCTCTTGCGATTCTCTTTTCTTTCTGCCTGAATGCGGTCAATTGGCACTTGCCAAAGCAAGGTTTCCCAGCACAAACTACAAAGCAGCAGCTCCCTCCTGGCAGAGGAAATCCCATGCAGTGTTGCCCTGGCGAGATAGTGTTGCTACAGCGAGGCCCAGGGAAAACAGACTGCCTAGAGAAATCCTAGCAAAGCCCTGTGTTTCCCCACAGGAATGTATGTCAGTTTCAGTCCTTTGCCAGCAACGGAGCTCAGAGGCAACGTCAGATTGTGTGTATCTCAGTGAGAGAAAGAACACTGTGACTTCCCCCGTTCCTCTGACGAAAGCGGTTAGAGGGAGAAAAGCGTCCTTTGCTTTCGCTTTCCCGCAGTGAGCTCGGCAGATCTGCCCTTCGCGAAGGGCCGTTTTCCCCCGGAGAACTGCCTCGCGGTAGCCCTGTTCTGGAAGTGGAACGAGTATGCAGTGTTAGCGTTCAGCTATTGTGAAGGCTCGCTTTGGCCCAGGGCAAACGAAGCGCCGGGGGAAATCTTAGCAGAGCCCGGCGCCTTTCCACGGTTCAAAGCCTGGAACTGCAGACTCTTTTGCAAAGAAGAGAGCGCCCAGGCAACAGCAGCCTGCACGTTTCTCAGTGAAAGGGAGAACGTCCTAACTTCATCCAGTCCTCTGAGTAAAGCAGGCAGAGGGAGAGAAACTTTCTTTCCTTCCTCTTTCCTGCAACGAATTCCTCCTTTGCTCTTGCAAACGCAAGGCTTCTTCTGAAAAACTACGTCGCGGTGCAGGGATCCTTCCAGAGGAGCAACGGCATAGTTTTAGCTGTAAGGGCTTGGCAGAGCAGCCGGGGAGAAAAGGCCTCTTGCGATTCTCTTTTCTTTCTGCCTGAATGCGGTCAATTGGCACTTGCCAAAGCAAGGTTTCCCAGCACAAACTACAAAGCAGCAGCTCCCTCCTGGCAGAGGAAATCCCATGCAGTGTTGCCCTGGCGAGATAGTGTTGCTACAGCGAGGCCCAGGGAAAACAGACTGCCTAGAGAAATCCTAGCAAAGCCCTGTGTTTCCCCACAGGAATGTATGTCAGTTTCAGTCCTTTGCCAGCAACGGAGCTCAGAGGCAACGTCAGATTGTGTGTATCTCAGTGAGAGAAAGAACACTGTGACTTCCCCCGTTCCTCTGACGAAAGCGGTTAGAGGGAGAAAAGCGTCCTTTGCTTTCGCTTTCCCGCAGTGAGCTCGGCAGATCTGCCCTTCGCGAAGGGCCGTTTTCCCCCGGAGAACTGCCTCGCGGTAGCCCTGTTCTGGAAGTGGAACGAGTATGCAGTGTTAGCGTTCAGCTATTGTGAAGGCTCGCTTTGGCCCAGGGCAAACGAAGCGCCGGGGGAAATCTTAGCAGAGCCCGGCGCCTTTCCACGGTTCAAAGCCTGGAACTGCAGACTCTTTTGCAAAGAAGAGAGCGCCCAGGCAACAGCAGCCTGCACGTTTCTCAGTGAAAGGGAGAACGTCCTAACTTCATCCAGTCCTCTGAGTAAAGCAGGCAGAGGGAGAGAAACTTTCTTTCCTTCCTCTTTCCTGCAACGAATTCCTCCTTTGCTCTTGCAAACGCAAGGCTTCTTCTGAAAAACTACGTCGCGGTGCAGGGATCCTTCCAGAGGAGCAACGGCATAGTTTTAGCTGTAAGGGCTTGGCAGAGCAGCCGGGGAGAAAAGGCCTCTTGCGATTCTCTTTTCTTTCTGCCTGAATGCGGTCAATTGGCACTTGCCAAAGCAAGGTTTCCCAGCACAAACTACAAAGCAGCAGCTCCCTCCTGGCAGAGGAAATCCCATGCAGTGTTGCCCTGGCGAGATAGTGTTGCTACAGCGAGGCCCAGGGAAAACAGACTGCCTAGAGAAATCCTAGCAAAGCCCTGTGTTTCCCCACAGGAATGTATGTCAGTTTCAGTCCTTTGCCAGCAACGGAGCTCAGAGGCAACGTCAGATTGTGTGTATCTCAGTGAGAGAAAGAACACTGTGACTTCCCCCGTTCCTCTGACGAAAGCGGTTAGAGGGAGAAAAGCGTCCTTTGCTTTCGCTTTCCCGCAGTGAGCTCGGCAGATCTGCCCTTCGCGAAGGGCCGTTTTCCCCCGGAGAACTGCCTCGCGGTAGCCCTGTTCTGGAAGTGGAACGAGTATGCAGTGTTAGCGTTCAGCTATTGTGAAGGCTCGCTTTGGCCCAGGGCAAACGAAGCGCCGGGGGAAATCTTAGCAGAGCCCGGCGCCTTTCCACGGTTCAAAGCCTGGAACTGCAGACTCTTTTGCAAAGAAGAGAGCGCCCAGGCAACAGCAGCCTGCACGTTTCTCAGTGAAAGGGAGAACGTCCTAACTTCATCCAGTCCTCTGAGTAAAGCAGGCAGAGGGAGAGAAACTTTCTTTCCTTCCTCTTTCCTGCAACGAATTCCTCCTTTGCTCTTGCAAACGCAAGGCTTCTTCTGAAAAACTACGTCGCGGTGCAGGGATCCTTCCAGAGGAGCAACGGCATAGTTTTAGCTGGAAGGGCTTGGCAGAGCAGCCGGGGAGAAAAGGCCTCTTGCGATTCTCTTTTCTTTCTGCCTGAATGCGGTCAATTGGCACTTGCCAAAGCAAGGTTTCCCAGCACAAACTACAAAGCAGCAGCTCCCTCCTGGCAGAGGAAATCCCATGCAGTGTTGCCCTGGCGAGATAGTGTTGCTACAGCGAGGCCCAGGGAAAACAGACTGCCTAGAGAAATCCTAGCAAAGCCCTGTGTTTCCCCACAGGAATGTATGTCAGTTTCAGTCCTTTGCCAGCAACGGAGCTCAGAGGCAACGTCAGATTGTGTGTATCTCAGTGAGAGAAAGAACACTGTGACTTCCCCCGTTCCTCTGACGAAAGCGGTTAGAGGGAGAAAAGCGTCCTTTGCTTTCGCTTTCCCGCAGTGAGCTCGGCAGATCTGCCCTTCGCGAAGGGCCGTTTTCCCCCGGAGAACTGCCTCGCGGTAGCCCTGTTCTGGAAGTGGAACGAGTATGCAGTGTTAGCGTTCAGCTATTGTGAAGGCTCGCTTTGGCCCAGGGCAAACGAAGCGCCGGGGGAAATCTTAGCAGAGCCCGGCGCCTTTCCACGGTTCAAAGCCTGGAACTGCAGACTCTTTTGCAAAGAAGAGAGCGCCCAGGCAACAGCAGCCTGCACGTTTCTCAGTGAAAGGGAGAACGTCCTAACTTCATCCAGTCCTCTGAGTAAAGCAGGCAGAGGGAGAGAAACTTTCTTTCCTTCCTCTTTCCTGCAACGAATTCCTCCTTTGCTCTTGCAAACGCAAGGCTTCTTCTGAAAAACTACGTCGCGGTGCAGGGATCCTTCCAGAGGAGCAACGGCATAGTTTTAGCTGGAAGGGCTTGGCAGAGCAGCCGGGGAGAAAAGGCCTCTTGCGATTCTCTTTTCTTTCTGCCTGAATGCGGTCAATTGGCACTTGCCAAAGCAAGGTTTCCCAGCACAAACTACAAAGCAGCAGCTCCCTCCTGGCAGAGGAAATCCCATGCAGTGTTGCCCTGGCGAGATAGTGTTGCTACAGCGAGGCCCAGGGAAAACAGACTGCCTAGAGAAATCCTAGCAAAGCCCTGTGTTTCCCCACAGGAATGTATGTCAGTTTCAGTCCTTTGCCAGCAACGGAGCTCAGAGGCAACGTCAGATTGTGTGTATCTCAGTGAGAGAAAGAACACTGTGACTTCCCCCGTTCCTCTGACGAAAGCGGTTAGAGGGAGAAAAGCGTCCTTTGCTTTCGCTTTCCCGCAGTGAGCTCGGCAGATCTGCCCTTCGCGAAGGGCCGTTTTCCCCCGGAGAACTGCCTCGCGGTAGCCCTGTTCTGGAAGTGGAACGAGTATGCAGTGTTAGCGTTCAGCTATTGTGAAGGCTCGCTTTGGCCCAGGGCAAACGAAGCGCCGGGGGAAATCTTAGCAGAGCCCGGCGCCTTTCCACGGTTCAAAGCCTGGAACTGCAGACTCTTTTGCAAAGAAGAGAGCGCCCAGGCAACAGCAGCCTGCACGTTTCTCAGTGAAAGGGAGAACGTCCTAACTTCATCCAGTCCTCTGAGTAAAGCAGGCAGAGGGAGAGAAACTTTCTTTCCTTCCTCTTTCCTGCAACGAATTCCTCCTTTGCTCTTGCAAACGCAAGGCTTCTTCTGAAAAACTACGTCGCGGTGCAGGGATCCTTCCAGAGGAGCAACGGCATAGTTTTAGCTGTAAGGGCTTGGCAGAGCAGCCGGGGAGAAAAGGCCTCTTGCGATTCTCTTTTCTTTCTGCCTGAATGCGGTCAATTGGCACTTGCCAAAGCAAGGTTTCCCAGCACAAACTACAAAGCAGCAGCTCCCTCCTGGCAGAGGAAATCCCATGCAGTGTTGCCCTGGCGAGATAGTGTTGCTACAGCGAGGCCCAGGGAAAACAGACTGCCTAGAGAAATCCTAGCAAAGCCCTGTGTTTCCCCACAGGAATGTATGTCAGTTTCAGTCCTTTGCCAGCAACGGAGCTCAGAGGCAACGTCAGATTGTGTGTATCTCAGTGAGAGAAAGAACACTGTGACTTCCCCCGTTCCTCTGACGAAAGCGGTTAGAGGGAGAAAAGCGTCCTTTGCTTTCGCTTTCCCGCAGTGAGCTCGGCAGATCTGCCCTTCGCGAAGGGCCGTTTTCCCCCGGAGAACTGCCTCGCGGTAGCCCTGTTCTGGAAGTGGAACGAGTATGCAGTGTTAGCGTTCAGCTATTGTGAAGGCTCGCTTTGGCCCAGGGCAAACGAAGCGCCGGGGGAAATCTTAGCAGAGCCCGGCGCCTTTCCACGGTTCAAAGCCTGGAACTGCAGACTCTTTTGCAAAGAAGAGAGCGCCCAGGCAACAGCAGCCTGCACGTTTCTCAGTGAAAGGGAGAACGTCCTAACTTCATCCAGTCCTCTGAGTAAAGCAGGCAGAGGGAGAGAAACTTTCTTTCCTTCCTCTTTCCTGCAACGAATTCCTCCTTTGCTCTTGCAAACGCAAGGCTTCTTCTGAAAAACTACGTCGCGGTGCAGGGATCCTTCCAGAGGAGCAACGGCATAGTTTTAGCTGTAAGGGCTTGGCAGAGCAGCCGGGGAGAAAAGGCCTCTTGCGATTCTCTTTTCTTTCTGCCTGAATGCGGTCAATTGGCACTTGCCAAAGCAAGGTTTCCCAGCACAAACTACAAAGCAGCAGCTCCCTCCTGGCAGAGGAAATCCCATGCAGTGTTGCCCTGGCGAGATAGTGTTGCTACAGCGAGGCCCAGGGAAAACAGACTGCCTAGAGAAATCCTAGCAAAGCCCTGTGTTTCCCCACAGGAATGTATGTCAGTTTCAGTCCTTTGCCAGCAACGGAGCTCAGAGGCAACGTCAGATTGTGTGTATCTCAGTGAGAGAAAGAACACTGTGACTTCCCCCGTTCCTCTGACGAAAGCGGTTAGAGGGAGAAAAGCGTCCTTTGCTTTCGCTTTCCCGCAGTGAGCTCGGCAGATCTGCCCTTCGCGAAGGGCCGTTTTCCCCCGGAGAACTGCCTCGCGGTAGCCCTGTTCTGGAAGTGGAACGAGTATGCAGTGTTAGCGTTCAGCTATTGTGAAGGCTCGCTTTGGCCCAGGGCAAACGAAGCGCCGGGGGAAATCTTAGCAGAGCCCGGCGCCTTTCCACGGTTCAAAGCCTGGAACTGCAGACTCTTTTGCAAAGAAGAGAGCGCCCAGGCAACAGCAGCCTGCACGTTTCTCAGTGAAAGGGAGAACGTCCTAACTTCATCCAGTCCTCTGAGTAAAGCAGGCAGAGGGAGAGAAACTTTCTTTCCTTCCTCTTTCCTGCAACGAATTCCTCCTTTGCTCTTGCAAACGCAAGGCTTCTTCTGAAAAACTACGTCGCGGTGCAGGGATCCTTCCAGAGGAGCAACGGCATAGTTTTAGCTGTAAGGGCTTGGCAGAGCAGCCGGGGAGAAAAGGCCTCTTGCGATTCTCTTTTCTTTCTGCCTGAATGCGGTCAATTGGCACTTGCCAAAGCAAGGTTTCCCAGCACAAACTACAAAGCAGCAGCTCCCTCCTGGCAGAGGAAATCCCATGCAGTGTTGCCCTGGCGAGATAGTGTTGCTACAGCGAGGCCCAGGGAAAACAGACTGCCTAGAGAAATCCTAGCAAAGCCCTGTGTTTCCCCACAGGAATGTATGTCAGTTTCAGTCCTTTGCCAGCAACGGAGCTCAGAGGCAACGTCAGATTGTGTGTATCTCAGTGAGAGAAAGAACACTGTGACTTCCCCCGTTCCTCTGACGAAAGCGGTTAGAGGGAGAAAAGCGTCCTTTGCTTTCGCTTTCCCGCAGTGAGCTCGGCAGATCTGCCCTTCGCGAAGGGCCGTTTTCCCCCGGAGAACTGCCTCGCGGTAGCCCTGTTCTGGAAGTGGAACGAGTATGCAGTGTTAGCGTTCAGCTATTGTGAAGGCTCGCTTTGGCCCAGGGCAAACGAAGAGCCGGGGGAAATCTTAGCAGAGCCCGGCGCCTTTCCACGGTTCAAAGCCTGGAACTGCAGACTCTTTTGCAAAGAAGAGAGCGCCCAGGCAACAGCAGCCTGCACGTTTCTCAGTGAAAGGGAGAACGTCCTAACTTCATCCAGTCCTCTGAGTAAAGCAGGCAGAGGGAGAGAAACTTTCTTTCCTTCCTCTTTCCTGCAACGAATTCCTCCTTTGCTCTTGCAAACGCAAGGCTTCTTCTGAAAAACTACGTCGCGGTGCAGGGATCCTTCCAGAGGAGCAACGGCATAGTTTTAGCTGTAAGGGCTTGGCAGAGCAGCCGGGGAGAAAAGGCCTCTTGCGATTCTCTTTTCTTTCTGCCTGAATGCGGTCAATTGGCACTTGCCAAAGCAAGGTTTCCCAGCACAAACTACAAAGCAGCAGCTCCCTCCTGGCAGAGGAAATCCCATGCAGTGTTGCCCTGGCGAGATAGTGTTGCTACAGCGAGGCCCAGGGAAAACAGACTGCCTAGAGAAATCCTAGCAAAGCCCTGTGTTTCCCCACAGGAATGTATGTCAGTTTCAGTCCTTTGCCAGCAACGGAGCTCAGAGGCAACGTCAGATTGTGTGTATCTCAGTGAGAGAAAGAACACTGTGACTTCCCCCGTTCCTCTGACGAAAGCGGTTAGAGGGAGAAAAGCGTCCTTTGCTTTCGCTTTCCCGCAGTGAGCTCGGCAGATCTGCCCTTCGCGAAGGGCCGTTTTCCCCCGGAGAACTGCCTCGCGGTAGCCCTGTTCTGGAAGTGGAACGAGTATGCAGTGTTAGCGTTCAGCTATTGTGAAGGCTCGCTTTGGCCCAGGGCAAACGAAGCGCCGGGGGAAATCTTAGCAGAGCCCGGCGCCTTTCCACGGTTCAAAGCCTGGAACTGCAGACTCTTTTGCAAAGAAGAGAGCGCCCAGGCAACAGCAGCCTGCACGTTTCTCAGTGAAAGGGAGAACGTCCTAACTTCATCCAGTCCTCTGAGTAAAGCAGGCAGAGGGAGAGAAACTTTCTTTCCTTCCTCTTTCCTGCAACGAATTCCTCCTTTGCTCTTGCAAACGCAAGGCTTCTTCTGAAAAACTACGTTGCGGTGCAGGGATCCTTCCAGAGGAGCAACGGCATAGTTTTAGCTGTAAGGGCTTGGCAGAGCAGCCGGGGAGAAAAGGCCTCTTGCGATTCTCTTTTCTTTCTGCCTGAATGCGGTCAATTGGCACTTGCCAAAGCAAGGTTTCCCAGCACAAACTACAAAGCAGCAGCTCCCTCCTGGCAGAGGAAATCCCATGCAGTGTTGCCCTGGCGAGATAGTGTTGCTACAGCGAGGCCCAGGGAAAACAGACTGCCTAGAGAAATCCTAGCAAAGCCCTGTGTTTCCCCACAGGAATGTATGTCAGTTTCAGTCCTTTGCCAGCAACGGAGCTCAGAGGCAACGTCAGATTGTGTGTATCTCAGTGAGAGAAAGAACACTGTGACTTCCCCCGTTCCTCTGACGAAAGCGGTTAGAGGGAGAAAAGCGTCCTTTGCTTTCGCTTTCCCGCAGTGAGCTCGGCAGATCTGCCCTTCGCGAAGGGCCGTTTTCCCCCGGAGAACTGCCTCGCGGTAGCCCTGTTCTGGAAGTGGAACGAGTATGCAGTGTTAGCGTTCAGCTATTGTGAAGGCTCGCTTTGGCCCAGGGCAAACGAAGCGCCGGGGGAAATCTTAGCAGAGCCCGGCGCCTTTCCACGGTTCAAAGCCTGGAACTGCAGACTCTTTTGCAAAGAAGAGAGCGCCCAGGCAACAGCAGCCTGCACGTTTCTCAGTGAAAGGGAGAACGTCCTAACTTGATCCAGTCCTCTGAGTAAAGCAGGCAGAGGGAGAGAAACTTTCTTTCCTTCCTCTTTCCTGCAACGAATTCCTCCTTTGCTCTTGCAAACGCAAGGCTTCTTCTGAAAAACTACGTTGCGGTGCAGGGATCCTTCCAGAGGAGCAACGGCATAGTTTTAGCTGTAAGGGCTTGGCAGAGCAGCCGGGGAGAAAAGGCCTCTTGCGATTCTCTTTTCTTTCTGCCTGAATGCGGTCAATTGGCACTTGCCAAAGCAAGGTTTCCCAGCACAAACTACAAAGCAGCAGCTCCCTCCTGGCAGAGGAAATCCCATGCAGTGTTGCCCTGGCGAGATAGTGTTGCTACAGCGAGGCCCAGGGAAAACAGACTGCCTAGAGAAATCCTAGCAAAGCCCTGTGTTTCCCCACAGGAATGTATGTCAGTTTCAGTCCTTTGCCAGCAACGGAGCTCAGAGGCAACGTCAGATTGTGTGTATCTCAGTGAGAGAAAGAACACTGTGACTTCCCCCGTTCCTCTGACGAAAGCGGTTAGAGGGAGAAAAGCGTCCTTTGCTTTCGCTTTCCCGCAGTGAGCTCGGCAGATCTGCCCTTCGCGAAGGGCCGTTTTCCCCCGGAGAACTGCCTCGCGGTAGCCCTGTTCTGGAAGTGGAACGAGTATGCAGTGTTAGCGTTCAGCTATTGTGAAGGCTCGCTTTGGCCCAGGGCAAACGAAGCGCCGGGGGAAATCTTAGCAGAGCCCGGCGCCTTTCCACGGTTCAAAGCCTGGAACTGCAGACTCTTTTGCAAAGAAGAGAGCGCCCAGGCAACAGCAGCCTGCACGTTTCTCAGTGAAAGGGAGAACGTCCTAACTTCATCCAGTCCTCTGAGTAAAGCAGGCAGAGGGAGAGAAACTTTCTTTCCTTCCTCTTTCCTGCAACGAATTCCTCCTTTGCTCTTGCAAACGCAAGGCTTCTTCTGAAAAACTACGTTGCGGTGCAGGGATCCTTCCAGAGGAGCAACGGCATAGTTTTAGCTGTAAGGGCTTGGCAGAGCAGCCGGGGAGAAAAGGCCTCTTGCGATTCTCTTTTCTTTCTGCCTGAATGCGGTCAATTGGCACTTGCCAAAGCAAGGTTTCCCAGCACAAACTACAAAGCAGCAGCTCCCTCCTGGCAGAGGAAATCCCATGCAGTGTTGCCCTGGCGAGATAGTGTTGCTACAGCGAGGCCCAGGGAAAACAGACTGCCTAGAGAAATCCTAGCAAAGCCCTGTGTTTCCCCACAGGAATGTATGTCAGTTTCAGTCCTTTGCCAGCAACGGAGCTCAGAGGCAACGTCAGATTGTGTGTATCTCAGTGAGAGAAAGAACACTGTGACTTCCCCCGTTCCTCTGACGAAAGCGGTTAGAGGGAGAAAAGCGTCCTTTGCTTTCGCTTTCCCGCAGTGAGCTCGGCAGATCTGCCCTTCGCGAAGGGCCGTTTTCCCCCGGAGAACTGCCTCGCGGTAGCCCTGTTCTGGAAGTGGAACGAGTATGCAGTGTTAGCGTTCAGCTATTGTGAAGGCTCGCTTTGGCCCAGGGCAAACGAAGCGCCGGGGGAAATCTTAGCAGAGCCCGGCGCCTTTCCACGGTTCAAAGCCTGGAACTGCAGACTCTTTTGCAAAGAAGAGAGCGCCCAGGCAACAGCAGCCTGCACGTTTCTCAGTGAAAGGGAGAACGTCCTAACTTCATCCAGTCCTCTGAGTAAAGCAGGCAGAGGGAGAGAAACTTTCTTTCCTTCCTCTTTCCTGCAACGAATTCCTCCTTTGCTCTTGCAAACGCAAGGCTTCTACTGAAAAACTACGTCGCGGTGCAGGGATCTTTCCAGAGGAGCAGCGGCATAGTTTTAGCTGTAAGGGCTTGGCAGAGCAGCCGGGGAGAAAAGGCCTCTTGCGATTCTCTTTTCTTTCTGCCTGAATGCGGTCAATTGGCACTTGCCAAAGCAAGGTTTCCCAGCACAAACTACAAAGCAGCAGCTCCCTCCTGGCAGAGGAAATCCCATGCAGTGTTGCCCTGGCGAGATAGTGTTGCTACAGCGAGGCCCAGGGAAAACAGACTGCCTAGAGAAATCCTAGCAAAGCCCTGTGTTTCCCCACAGGAATGTATGTCAGTTTCAGTCCTTTGCCAGCAACGGAGCTCAGAGGCAACGTCAGATTGTGTGTATCTCAGTGAGAGAAAGAACACTGTGACTTCCCCCGTTCCTCTGACGAAAGCGGTTAGAGGGAGAAAAGCGTCCTTTGCTTTCGCTTTCCCGCAGTGAGCTCGGCAGATCTGCCCTTCGCGAAGGGCCGTTTTCCCCCGGAGAACTGCCTCGCGGTAGCCCTGTTCTGGAAGTGGAACGAGTATGCAGTGTTAGCGTTCAGCTATTGTGAAGGCTCGCTTTGGCCCAGGGCAAACGAAGCGCCGGGGGAAATCTTAGCAGAGCCCGGCGCCTTTCCACGGTTCAAAGCCTGGAACTGCAGACTCTTTTGCAAAGAAGAGAGCGCCCAGGCAACAGCAGCCTGCACGTTTCTCAGTGAAAGGGAGAACGTCCTAACTTCATCCAGTCCTCTGAGTAAAGCAGGCAGAGGGAGAGAAACTTTCTTTCCTTCCTCTTTCCTGCAACGAATTCCTCCTTTGCTCTTGCAAACGCAAGGCTTCTTCTGAAAAACTACGTCGCGGTGCAGGGATCTTTCCAGAGGAGCAGCGGCATAGTTTTAGCTGTAAGGGCTTGGCAGAGCAGCCGGGGAGAAAAGGCCTCTTGCGATTCTCTTTTCTTTCTGCCTGAATGCGGTCAATTGGCACTTGCCAAAGCAAGGTTTCCCAGCACAAACTACAAAGCAGCAGCTCCCTCCTGGCAGAGGAAATCCCATGCAGTGTTGCCCTGGCGAGATAGTGTTGCTACAGCGAGGCCCAGGGAAAACAGACTGCCTAGAGAAATCCTAGCAAAGCCCTGTGTTTCCCCACAGGAATGTATGTCAGTTTCAGTCCTTTGCCAGCAACGGAGCTCAGAGGCAACGTCAGATTGTGTGTATCTCAGTGAGAGAAAGAACACTGTGACTTCCCCCGTTCCTCTGACGAAAGCGGTTAGAGGGAGAAAAGCGTCCTTTGCTTTCGCTTTCCCGCAGTGAGCTCGGCAGATCTGCCCTTCGCGAAGGGCCGTTTTCCCCCGGAGAACTGCCTCGCGGTAGCCCTGTTCTGGAAGTGGAACGAGTATGCAGTGTTAGCGTTCAGCTATTGTGAAGGCTCGCTTTGGCCCAGGGCAAACGAAGCGCCGGGGGAAATCTTAGCAGAGCCCGGCGCCTTTCCACGGTTCAAAGCCTGGAACTGCAGACTCTTTTGCAAAGAAGAGAGCGCCCAGGCAACAGCAGCCTGCACGTTTCTCAGTGAAAGGGAGAACGTCCTAACTTCATCCAGTCCTCTGAGTAAAGCAGGCAGAGGGAGAGAAACTTTCTTTCCTTCCTCTTTCCTGCAACGAATTCCTCCTTTGCTCTTGCAAACGCAAGGCTTCTTCTGAAAAACTACGTCGCGGTGCAGGGATCCTTCCAGAGGCAACGGCATAGTTTTAGCTGTAAGGGCTTGGCAGAGCAGCCGGGGAGAAAAGGCCTCTTGCGATTCTCTTTTCTTTCTGCCTGAATGCGGTCAATTGGCACTTGCCAAAGCAAGGTTTCCCAGCACAAACTACAAAGCAGCAGCTCCCTCCTGGCAGAGGAAATCCCATGCAGTGTTGCCCTGGCGAGATAGTGTTGCTACAGCGAGGCCCAGGGAAAAACAGACTGCCTAGAGAAATCCTAGCAAAGCCCTGTGTTTCCCCACAGGAATGTATGTCAGTTTCAGTCCTTTGCCAGCAACGGAGCTCAGAGGCAACGTCAGATTGTGTGTATCTCAGTGAGAGAAAGAACACTGTGACTTCCCCCGTTCCTCTGACGAAAGCGGTTAGAGGGAGAAAAGCGTCCTTTGCTTTCGCTTTCCCGCAGTGAGCTCGGCAGATCTGCCCTTCGCGAAGGGCCGTTTTCCCCCGGAGAACTGCCTCGCGGTAGCCCTGTTCTGGAAGTGGAACGAGTATGCAGTGTTAGCGTTCAGCTATTGTGAAGGCTCGCTTTGGCCCAGGGCAAACGAAGCGCCGGGGGAAATCTTAGCAGAGCCCGGCGCCTTTCCACGGTTCAAAGCCTGGAACTGCAGACTCTTTTGCAAAGAAGAGAGCGCCCAGGCAACAGCAGCCTGCACGTTTCTCAGTGAAAGGGAGAACGTCCTAACTTCATCCAGTCCTCTGAGTAAAGCAGGCAGAGGGAGAGAAACTTTCTTTCCTTCCTCTTTCCTGCAACGAATTCCTCCTTTGCTCTTGCAAACGCAAGGCTTCTTCTGAAAAACTACGTCGCGGTGCAGGGATCCTTCCAGAGGAGCAACGGCATAGTTTTAGCTGTAAGGGCTTGGCAGAGCAGCCGGGGAGAAAAGGCCTCTTGCGATTCTCTTTTCTTTCTGCCTGAATGCGGTCAATTGGCACTTGCCAAAGCAAGGTTTCCCAGCACAAACTACAAAGCAGCAGCTCCTCCTGGCAGAGGAAATCCCATGCAGTGTTGCCCTGGCGAGATAGTGTTGCTACAGCGAGGCCCAGGGAAAACAGACTGCCTAGAGAAATCCTAGCAAAGCCCTGTGTTTCCCCACAGGAATGTATGTCAGTTTCAGTCCTTTGCCAGCAACGGAGAATACTATCTCTCTATCAGATTGTGTGTATCTCAGTGAGAGAAAGAACACTGTGACTTCCCCCGTTCCTCTGACGAAAGCGGTTAGAGGGAGAAAAGCGTCCTTTGCTTTCGCTTTCCCGCAGTGAGCTCGGCAGATCTGCCCTTCGCGAAGGGCCGTTTTCCCCCGGAGAACTGCCTCGCGGTAGCCCTGTTCTGGAAGTGGAACGAGTATGCAGTGTTAGCGTTCAGCTATTGTGAAGGCTCGCTTTAGCCCAGGGCAAACGAAGAGCCGGGGGAAATCTTAGCAGAGCCCGGAGCCTTTCCACGGTTCAAAGCCTGGAACTGCAGACTCTTTTGCAAAGAAGAGAGCGCCCAGGCAACAGCAGCCTGCACGTTTCTCAGTGAAAGGGAGAACGTCCTAACTTCATCCAGTCCTCTGAGTAAAGCAGGCAGAGGGAGAGAAACTTTCTTTCCTTCCTCTTTCCTGCAACGAATTCCTCCTTTGCTCTTGCAAACGCAAGGCTTCTTCTGAAAAACTACGTTGCGGTGCAGGGATCCTTCCAGAGGAGCAACGGCATAGTTTTAGCTGGAAGGGCTTGGCAGAGCAGCCGGGGAGAAAAGGCCTCTTGCGATTCTCTTTTCTTTCTGCCTGAATGCGGTCAATTGGCACTTGCCAAAGCAAGGTTTCCCAGCACAAACTACAAAGCAGCAGCTCCCTCCTGGCAGAGGAAATCCCATGCAGTGTTGCCCTGGCGAGATAGTGTTGCTACAGCGAGGCCCAGGGAAAACAGACTGCCTAGAGAAATCCTAGCAAAGCCCTGTGTTTCCCCACAGGAATGTATGTCAGTTTCAGTCCTTTGCCAGCAACGGAGCTCAGAGGCAACGTCAGATTGTGTGTATCTCAGTGAGAGAAAGAACACTGTGACTTCCCCCGTTCCTCTGACGAAAGCGGTTAGAGGGAGAAAAGCGTCCTTTGCTTTCGCTTTCCCGCAGTGAGCTCGGCAGATCTGCCCTTCGCGAAGGGCCGTTTTCCCCCGGAGAACTGCCTCGAGGTAGCCCTGTTCTGGAAGTGGAACGAGTATGCAGTGTTAGCGTTCAGCTATTGTGAAGGCTCGCTTTGGCCCAGGGCAAACGAAGCGCCGGGGGAAATCTTAGCAGAGCCCGGCGCCTTTCCACGGTTCAAAGCCTGGAACTGCAGACTCTTTTGCAAAGAAGAGAGCGCCCAGGCAACAGCAGCCTGCACGTTTCTCAGTGAAAGGGAGAACGTCCTAACTTCATCCAGTCCTCTGAGTAAAGCAGGCAGAGGGAGAGAAACTTTCTTTCCTTCCTCTTTCCTGCAACGAATTCCTCCTTTGCTCTTGCAAACGCAAGGCTTCTTCTGAAAAACTACGTCGCGGTGCAGGGATCCTTCCAGAGGAGCAACGGCATAGTTTTAGCTGTAAGGGCTTGGCAGAGCAGCCGGGGAGAAAAGGCCTCTTGCGATTCTCTTTTCTTTCTGCCTGAATGCGGTCAATTGGCACTTGCCAAAGCAAGGTTTCCCAGCACAAACTACAAAGCAGCAGCTCCCTCCTGGCAGAGGAAATCCCATGCAGTGTTGCCCTGGCGAGATAGTGTTGCTACAGCGAGGCCCAGGGAAAACAGACTGCCTAGAGAAATCCTAGCAAAGCCCTGTGTTTCCCCACAGGAATGTATGTCAGTTTCAGTCCTTTGCCAGCAACGGAGCTCAGAGGCAACGTCAGATTGTGTGTATCTCAGTGAGAGAAAGAACACTGTGACTTCCCCCGTTCCTCTGACGAAAGCGGTTAGAGGGAGAAAAGCGTCCTTTGCTTTCGCTTTCCCGCAGTGAGCTCGGCAGATCTGCCCTTCGCGAAGGGCCGTTTTCCCCCGGAGAACTGCCTCGCGGTAGCCCTGTTCTGGAAGTGGAACGAGTATGCAGTGTTAGCGTTCAGCTATTGTGAAGGCTCGCTTTGGCCCAGGGCAAACGAAGCGCCGGGGGAAATCTTAGCAGAGCCCGGCGCCTTTCCACGGTTCAAAGCCTGGAACTGCAGACTCTTTTGCAAAGAAGAGAGCGCCCAGGCAACAGCAGCCTGCACGTTTCTCAGTGAAAGGGAGAACGTCCTAACTTCATCCAGTCCTCTGAGTAAAGCAGGCAGAGGGAGAGAAACTTTCTTTCCTTCCTCTTTCCTGCAACGAATTCCTCCTTTGCTCTTGCAAACGCAAGGCTTCTTCTGAAAAACTACGTCGCGGTGCAGGGATCCTTCCAGAGGAGCAACGGCATAGTTTTAGCTGTAAGGGCTTGGCAGAGCAGCCGGGGAGAAAAGGCCTCTTGCGATTCTCTTTTCTTTCTGCCTGAATGCGGTCAATTGGCACTTGCCAAAGCAAGGTTTCCCAGCACAAACTACAAAGCAGCAGCTCCCTCCTGGCAGAGGAAATCCCATGCAGTGTTGCCCTGGCGAGATAGTGTTGCTACAGCGAGGCCCAGGGAAAACAGACTGCCTAGAGAAATCCTAGCAAAGCCCTGTGTTTCCCCACAGGAATGTATGTCAGTTTCAGTCCTTTGCCAGCAACGGAGCTCAGAGGCAACGTCAGATTGTGTGTATCTCAGTGAGAGAAAGAACACTGTGACTTCCCCCGTTCCTCTGACGAAAGCGGTTAGAGGGAGAAAAGCGTCCTTTGCTTTCGCTTTCCCGCAGTGAGCTCGGCAGATCTGCCCTTCGCGAAGGGCCGTTTTCCCCCGGAGAACTGCCTCGCGGTAGCCCTGTTCTGGAAGTGGAACGAGTATGCAGTGTTAGCGTTCAGCTATTGTGAAGGCTCGCTTTGGCCCAGGGCAAACGAAGCGCCGGGGGAAATCTTAGCAGAGCCCGGCGCCTTTCCACGGTTCAAAGCCTGGAACTGCAGACTCTTTTGCAAAGAAGAGAGCGCCCAGGCAACAGCAGCCTGCACGTTTCTCAGTGAAAGGGAGAACGTCCTAACTTCATCCAGTCCTCTGAGTAAAGCAGGCAGAGGGAGAGAAACTTTCTTTCCTTCCTCTTTCCTGCAACGAATTCCTCCTTTGCTCTTGCAAACGCAAGGCTTCTTCTGAAAAACTACGTCGCGGTGCAGGGATCCTTCCAGAGGAGCAACGGCATAGTTTTAGCTGGAAGGGCTTGGCAGAGCAGCCGGGGAGAAAAGGCCTCTTGCGATTCTCTTTTCTTTCTGCCTGAATGCGGTCAATTGGCACTTGCCAAAGCAAGGTTTCCCAGCACAAACTACAAAGCAGCAGCTCCCTCCTGGCAGAGGAAATCCCATGCAGTGTTGCCCTGGCGAGATAGTGTTGCTACAGCGAGGCCCAGGGAAAACAGACTGCCTAGAGAAATCCTAGCAAAGCCCTGTGTTTCCCCACAGGAATGTATGTCAGTTTCAGTCCTTTGCCAGCAACGGAGCTCAGAGGCAACGTCAGATTGTGTGTATCTCAGTGAGAGAAAGAACACTGTGACTTCCCCCGTTCCTCTGACGAAAGCGGTTAGAGGGAGAAAAGCGTCCTTTGCTTTCGCTTTCCCGCAGTGAGCTCGGCAGATCTGCCCTTCGCGAAGGGCCGTTTTCCCCCGGAGAACTGCCTCGCGGTAGCCCTGTTCTGGAAGTGGAACGAGTATGCAGTGTTAGCGTTCAGCTATTGTGAAGGCTCGCTTTGGCCCAGGGCAAACGAAGCGCCGGGGGAAATCTTAGCAGAGCCCGGCGCCTTTCCACGGTTCAAAGCCTGGAACTGCAGACTCTTTTGCAAAGAAGAGAGCGCCCAGGCAACAGCAGCCTGCACGTTTCTCAGTGAAAGGGAGAACGTCCTAACTTCATCCAGTCCTCTGAGTAAAGCAGGCAGAGGGAGAGAAACTTTCTTTCCTTCCTTTTTCCTGCAACGAATTCCTCCTTTGCTCTTGCAAACGCAAGGCTTCTTCTGAAAAACTACGTCGCGGTGCAGGGATCCTTCCAGAGGAGCAGCGGCATAGTTTTAGCTGTAAGGGCTTGGCAGAGCAGCCGGGGAGAAAAGGCCTCTTGCGATTCTCTTTTCTTTCTGCCTGAATGCGGTCAATTGGCACTTGCCAAAGCAAGGTTTCCCAGCACAAACTACAAAGCAGCAGCTCCCTCCTGGCAGAGGAAATCCCATGCAGTGTTGCCCTGGCGAGATAGTGTTGCTACAGCGAGGCCCAGGGAAAACAGACTGCCTAGAGAAATCCTAGCAAAGCCCTGTGTTTCCCCACAGGAATGTATGTCAGTTTCAGTCCTTTGCCAGCAACGGAGCTCAGAGGCAACGTCAGATTGTGTGTATCTCAGTGAGAGAAAGAACACTGTGACTTCCCCCGTTCCTCTGACGAAAGCGGTTAGAGGGAGAAAAGCGTCCTTTGCTTTCGCTTTCCCGCAGTGAGCTCGGCAGATCTGCCCTTCGCGAAGGGCCGTTTTCCCCCGGAGAACTGCCTCGCGGTAGCCCTGTTCTGGAAGTGGAACGAGTATGCAGTGTTAGCGTTCAGCTATTGTGAAGGCTCGCTTTGGCCCAGGGCAAACGAAGCGCCGGGGGAAATCTTAGCAGAGCCCGGCGCCTTTCCACGGTTCAAAGCCTGGAACTGCAGACTCTTTTGCAAAGAAGAGAGCGCCCAGGCAACAGCAGCCTGCACGTTTCTCAGTGAAAGGGAGAACGTCCTAACTTCATCCAGTCCTCTGAGTAAAGCAGGCAGAGGGAGAGAAACTTTCTTTCCTTCCTCTTTCCTGCAACGAATTCCTCCTTTGCTCTTGCAAACGCAAGGCTTCTTCTGAAAAACTACGTCGCGGTGCAGGGATCCTTCCAGAGGAGCAGCGGCATAGTTTTAGCTGTAAGGGCTTGGCAGAGCAGCCGGGGAGAAAAGGCCTCTTGCGATTCTCTTTTCTTTCTGCCTGAATGCGGTCAATTGGCACTTGCCAAAGCAAGGTTTCCCAGCACAAACTACAAAGCAGCAGCTCCCTCCTGGCAGAGGAAATCCCATGCAGTGTTGCCCTGGCGAGATAGTGTTGCTACAGCGAGGCCCAGGGAAAACAGACTGCCTAGAGAAATCCTAGCAAAGCCCTGTGTTTCCCCACAGGAATGTATGTCAGTTTCAGTCCTTTGCCAGCAACGGAGCTCAGAGGCAACGTCAGATTGTGTGTATCTCAGTGAGAGAAAGAACACTGTGACTTCCCCCGTTCCTCTGACGAAAGCGGTTAGAGGGAGAAAAGCGTCCTTTGCTTTCGCTTTCCCGCAGTGAGCTCGGCAGATCTGCCCTTCGCGAAGGGCCGTTTTCCCCCGGAGAACTGCCTCGCGGTAGCCCTGTTCTGGAAGTGGAACGAGTATGCAGTGTTAGCGTTCAGCTATTGTGAAGGCTCGCTTTGGCCCAGGGCAAACGAAGCGCCGGGGGAAATCTTAGCAGAGCCCGGCGCCTTTCCACGGTTCAAAGCCTGGAACTGCAGACTCTTTTGCAAAGAAGAGAGCGCCCAGGCAACAGCAGCCTGCACGTTTCTCAGTGAAAGGGAGAACGTCCTAACTTCATCCAGTCCTCTGAGTAAAGCAGGCAGAGGGAGAGAAACTTTCTTTCCTTCCTCTTTCCTGCAACGAATTCCTCCTTTGCTCTTGCAAACGCAAGGCTTCTTCTGAAAAACTACGTCGCGGTGCAGGGATCCTTCCAGAGGAGCAACGGCATAGTTTTAGCTGTAAGGGCTTGGCAGAGCAGCCGGGGAGAAAAGGCCTCTTGCGATTCTCTTTTCTTTCTGCCTGAATGCGGTCAATTGGCACTTGCCAAAGCAAGGTTTCCCAGCACAAACTACAAAGCAGCAGCTCCCTCCTGGCAGAGGAAATCCCATGCAGTGTTGCCCTGGCGAGATAGTGTTGCTACAGCGAGGCCCAGGGAAAACAGACTGCCTAGAGAAATCCTAGCAAAGCCCTGTGTTTCCCCACAGGAATGTATGTCAGTTTCAGTCCTTTGCCAGCAACGGAGCTCAGAGGCAACGTCAGATTGTGTGTATCTCAGTGAGAGAAAGAACACTGTGACTTCCCCCGTTCCTCTGACGAAAGCGGTTAGAGGGAGAAAAGCGTCCTTTGCTTTCGCTTTCCCGCAGTGAGCTCGGCAGATCTGCCCTTCGCGAAGGGCCGTTTTCCCCCGGAGAACTGCCTCGCGGTAGCCCTGTTCTGGAAGTGGAACGAGTATGCAGTGTTAGCGTTCAGCTATTGTGAAGGCTCGCTTTGGCCCAGGGCAAACGAAGAGCCGGGGGAAATCTTAGCAGAGCCCGGCGCCTTTCCACGGTTCAAAGCCTGGAACTGCAGACTCTTTTGCAAAGAAGAGAGCGCCCAGGCAACAGCAGCCTGCACGTTTCTCAGTGAAAGGGAGAACGTCCTAACTTCATCCAGTCCTCTGAGTAAAGCAGGCAGAGGGAGAGAAACTTTCTTTCCTTCCTCTTTCCTGCAACGAATTCCTCCTTTGCTCTTGCAAACGCAAGGCTTCTTCTGAAAAACTACGTCGCGGTGCAGGGATCCTTCCAGAGGAGCAGCGGCATAGTTTTAGCTGTAAGGGCTTGGCAGAGCAGCCGGGGAGAAAAGGCCTCTTGCGATTCTCTTTTCTTTCTGCCTGAATGCGGTCAATTGGCACTTGCCAAAGCAAGGTTTCCCAGCACAAACTACAAAGCAGCAGCTCCCTCCTGGCAGAGGAAATCCCATGCAGTGTTGCCCTGGCGAGATAGTGTTGCTACAGCGAGGCCCAGGGAAAACAGACTGCCTAGAGAAATCCTAGCAAAGCCCTGTGTTTCCCCACAGGAATGTATGTCAGTTTCAGTCCTTTGCCAGCAACGGAGCTCAGAGGCAACGTCAGATTGTGTGTATCTCAGTGAGAGAAAGAACACTGTGACTTCCCCCGTTCCTCTGACGAAAGCGGTTAGAGGGAGAAAAGCGTCCTTTGCTTTCGCTTTCCCGCAGTGAGCTCGGCAGATCTGCCCTTCGCGAAGGGCCGTTTTCCCCCGGAGAACTGCCTCGCGGTAGCCCTGTTCTGGAAGTGGAACGAGTATGCAGTGTTAGCGTTCAGCTATTGTGAAGGCTCGCTTTGGCCCAGGGCAAACGAAGCGCCGGGGGAAATCTTAGCAGAGCCCGGCGCCTTTCCACGGTTCAAAGCCTGGAACTGCAGACTCTTTTGCAAAGAAGAGAGCGCCCAGGCAACAGCAGCCTGCACGTTTCTCAGTGAAAGGGAGAACGTCCTAACTTCATCCAGTCCTCTGAGTAAAGCAGGCAGAGGGAGAGAAACTTTCTTTCCTTCCTCTTTCCTGCAACGAATTCCTCCTTTGCTCTTGCAAACGCAAGGCTTCTTCTGAAAAACTACGTCGCGGTGCAGGGATCCTTCCAGAGGAGCAACGGCATAGTTTTAGCTGTAAGGGCTTGGCAGAGCAGCCGGGGAGAAAAGGCCTCTTGCGATTCTCTTTTCTTTCTGCCTGAATGCGGTCAATTGGCACTTGCCAAAGCAAGGTTTCCCAGCACAAACTACAAAGCAGCAGCTCCCTCCTGGCAGAGGAAATCCCATGCAGTGTTGCCCTGGCGAGATAGTGTTGCTACAGCGAGGCCCAGGGAAAACAGACTGCCTAGAGAAATCCTAGCAAAGCCCTGTGTTTCCCCACAGGAATGTATGTCAGTTTCAGTCCTTTGCCAGCAACGGAGCTCAGAGGCAACGTCAGATTGTGTGTATCTCAGTGAGAGAAAGAACACTGTGACTTCCCCCGTTCCTCTGACGAAAGCGGTTAGAGGGAGAAAAGCGTCCTTTGCTTTCGCTTTCCCGCAGTGAGCTCGGCAGATCTGCCCTTCGCGAAGGGCCGTTTTCCCCCGGAGAACTGCCTCGCGGTAGCCCTGTTCTGGAAGTGGAACGAGTATGCAGTGTTAGCGTTCAGCTATTGTGAAGGCTCGCTTTGGCCCAGGGCAAACGAAGCGCCGGGGGAAATCTTAGCAGAGCCCGGCGCCTTTCCACGGTTCAAAGCCTGGAACTGCAGACTCTTTTGCAAAGAAGAGAGCGCCCAGGCAACAGCAGCCTGCACGTTTCTCAGTGAAAGGGAGAACGTCCTAACTTCATCCAGTCCTCTGAGTAAAGCAGGCAGAGGGAGAGAAACTTTCTTTCCTTCCTCTTTCCTGCAACGAATTCCTCCTTTGCTCTTGCAAACGCAAGGCTTCTTCTGAAAAACTACGTCGCGGTGCAGGGATCCTTCCAGAGGAGCAACGGCATAGTTTTAGCTGTAAGGGCTTGGCAGAGCAGCCGGGGAGAAAAGGCCTCTTGCGATTCTCTTTTCTTTCTGCCTGAATGCGGTCAATTGGCACTTGCCAAAGCAAGGTTTCCCAGCACAAACTACAAAGCAGCAGCTCCCTCCTGGCAGAGGAAATCCCATGCAGTGTTGCCCTGGCGAGATAGTGTTGCTACAGCGAGGCCCAGGGAAAACAGACTGCCTAGAGAAATCCTAGCAAAGCCCTGTGTTTCCCCACAGGAATGTATGTCAGTTTCAGTCCTTTGCCAGCAACGGAGCTCAGAGGCAACGTCAGATTGTGTGTATCTCAGTGAGAGAAAGAACACTGTGACTTCCCCCGTTCCTCTGACGAAAGCGGTTAGAGGGAGAAAAGCGTCCTTTGCTTTCGCTTTCCCGCAGTGAGCTCGGCAGATCTGCCCTTCGCGAAGGGCCGTTTTCCCCCGGAGAACTGCCTCGCGGTAGCCCTGTTCTGGAAGTGGAACGAGTATGCAGTGTTAGCGTTCAGCTATTGTGAAGGCTCGCTTTGGCCCAGGGCAAACGAAGCGCCGGGGGAAATCTTAGCAGAGCCCGGCGCCTTTCCACGGTTCAAAGCCTGGAACTGCAGACTCTTTTGCAAAGAAGAGAGCGCCCAGGCAACAGCAGCCTGCACGTTTCTCAGTGAAAGGGAGAACGTCCTAACTTCATCCAGTCCTCTGAGTAAAGCAGGCAGAGGGAGAGAAACTTTCTTTCCTTCCTCTTTCCTGCAACGAATTCCTCCTTTGCTCTTGCAAACGCAAGGCTTCTTCTGAAAAACTACGTCGCGGTGCAGGGATCCTTCCAGAGGAGCAACGGCATAGTTTTAGCTGTAAGGGCTTGGCAGAGCAGCCGGGGAGAAAAGGCCTCTTGCGATTCTCTTTTCTTTCTGCCTGAATGCGGTCAATTGGCACTTGCCAAAGCAAGGTTTCCCAGCACAAACTACAAAGCAGCAGCTCCCTCCTGGCAGAGGAAATCCCATGCAGTGTTGCCCTGGCGAGATAGTGTTGCTACAGCGAGGCCCAGGGAAAACAGACTGCCTAGAGAAATCCTAGCAAAGCCCTGTGTTTCCCCACAGGAATGTATGTCAGTTTCAGTCCTTTGCCAGCAACGGAGCTCAGAGGCAACGTCAGATTGTGTGTATCTCAGTGAGAGAAAGAACACTGTGACTTCCCCCGTTCCTCTGACGAAAGCGGTTAGAGGGAGAAAAGCGTCCTTTGCTTTCGCTTTCCCGCAGTGAGCTCGGCAGATCTGCCCTTCGCGAAGGGCCGTTTTCCCCCGGAGAACTGCCTCGCGGTAGCCCTGTTCTGGAAGTGGAACGAGTATGCAGTGTTAGCGTTCAGCTATTGTGAAGGCTCGCTTTGGCCCAGGGCAAACGAAGCGCCGGGGGAAATCTTAGCAGAGCCCGGCGCCTTTCCACGGTTCAAAGCCTGGAACTGCAGACTCTTTTGCAAAGAAGAGAGCGCCCAGGCAACAGCAGCCTGCACGTTTCTCAGTGAAAGGGAGAACGTCCTAACTTCATCCAGTCCTCTGAGTAAAGCAGGCAGAGGGAGAGAAACTTTCTTTCCTTCCTCTTTCCTGCAACGAATTCCTCCTTTGCTCTTGCAAACGCAAGGCTTCTTCTGAAAAACTACGTCGCGGTGCAGGGATCCTTCCAGAGGAGCAACGGCATAGTTTTAGCTGTAAGGGCTTGGCAGAGCAGCCGGGGAGAAAAGGCCTCTTGCGATTCTCTTTTCTTTCTGCCTGAATGCGGTCAATTGGCACTTGCCAAAGCAAGGTTTCCCAGCACAAACTACAAAGCAGCAGCTCCCTCCTGGCAGAGGAAATCCCATGCAGTGTTGCCCTGGCGAGATAGTGTTGCTACAGCGAGGCCCAGGGAAAACAGACTGCCTAGAGAAATCCTAGCAAAGCCCTGTGTTTCCCCACAGGAATGTATGTCAGTTTCAGTCCTTTGCCAGCAACGGAGCTCAGAGGCAACGTCAGATTGTGTGTATCTCAGTGAGAGAAAGAACACTGTGACTTCCCCCGTTCCTCTGACGAAAGCGGTTAGAGGGAGAAAAGCGTCCTTTGCTTTCGCTTTCCCGCAGTGAGCTCGGCAGATCTGCCCTTCGCGAAGGGCCGTTTTCCCCCGGAGAACTGCCTCGCGGTAGCCCTGTTCTGGAAGTGGAACGAGTATGCAGTGTTAGCGTTCAGCTATTGTGAAGGCTCGCTTTGGCCCAGGGCAAACGAAGCGCCGGGGGAAATCTTAGCAGAGCCCGGCGCCTTTCCACGGTTCAAAGCCTGGAACTGCAGACTCTTTTGCAAAGAAGAGAGCGCCCAGGCAACAGCAGCCTGCACGTTTCTCAGTGAAAGGGAGAACGTCCTAACTTCATCCAGTCCTCTGAGTAAAGCAGGCAGAGGGAGAGAAACTTTCTTTCCTTCCTCTTTCCTGCAACGAATTCCTCCTTTGCTCTTGCAAACGCAAGGCTTCTTCTGAAAAACTACGTCGCGGTGCAGGGATCCTTCCAGAGGAGCAACGGCATAGTTTTAGCTGGAAGGGCTTGGCAGAGCAGCCGGGGAGAAAAGGCCTCTTGCGATTCTCTTTTCTTTCTGCCTGAATGCGGTCAATTGGCACTTGCCAAAGCAAGGTTTCCCAGCACAAACTACAAAGCAGCAGCTCCCTCCTGGCAGAGGAAATCCCATGCAGTGTTGCCCTGGCGAGATAGTGTTGCTACAGCGAGGCCCAGGGAAAACAGACTGCCTAGAGAAATCCTAGCAAAGCCCTGTGTTTCCCCACAGGAATGTATGTCAGTTTCAGTCCTTTGCCAGCAACGGAGCTCAGAGGCAACGTCAGATTGTGTGTATCTCAGTGAGAGAAAGAACACTGTGACTTCCCCCGTTCCTCTGACGAAAGCGGTTAGAGGGAGAAAAGCGTCCTTTGCTTTCGCTTTCCCGCAGTGAGCTCGGCAGATCTGCCCTTCGCGAAGGGCCGTTTTCCCCCGGAGAACTGCCTCGCGGTAGCCCTGTTCTGGAAGTGGAACGAGTATGCAGTGTTAGCGTTCAGCTATTGTGAAGGCTCGCTTTGGCCCAGGGCAAACGAAGCGCCGGGGGAAATCTTAGCAGAGCCCGGCGCCTTTCCACGGTTCAAAGCCTGGAACTGCAGACTCTTTTGCAAAGAAGAGAGCGCCCAGGCAACAGCAGCCTGCACGTTTCTCAGTGAAAGGGAGAACGTCCTAACTTCATCCAGTCCTCTGAGTAAAGCAGGCAGAGGGAGAGAAACTTTCTTTCCTTCCTCTTTCCTGCAACGAATTCCTCCTTTGCTCTTGCAAACGCAAGGCTTCTTCTGAAAAACTACGTCGCGGTGCAGGGATCCTTCCAGAGGAGCAACGGCATAGTTTTAGCTGTAAGGGCTTGGCAGAGCAGCCGGGGAGAAAAGGCCTCTTGCGATTCTCTTTTCTTTCTGCCTGAATGCGGTCAATTGGCACTTGCCAAAGCAAGGTTTCCCAGCACAAACTACAAAGCAGCAGCTCCCTCCTGGCAGAGGAAATCCCATGCAGTGTTGCCCTGGCGAGATAGTGTTGCTACAGCGAGGCCCAGGGAAAACAGACTGCCTAGAGAAATCCTAGCAAAGCCCTGTGTTTCCCCACAGGAATGTATGTCAGTTTCAGTCCTTTGCCAGCAACGGAGCTCAGAGGCAACGTCAGATTGTGTGTATCTCAGTGAGAGAAAGAACACTGTGACTTCCCCCGTTCCTCTGACGAAAGCGGTTAGAGGGAGAAAAGCGTCCTTTGCTTTCGCTTTCCCGCAGTGAGCTCGGCAGATCTGCCCTTCGCGAAGGGCCGTTTTCCCCCGGAGAACTGCCTCGCGGTAGCCCTGTTCTGGAAGTGGAACGAGTATGCAGTGTTAGCGTTCAGCTATTGTGAAGGCTCGCTTTGGCCCAGGGCAAACGAAGCGCCGGGGGAAATCTTAGCAGAGCCCGGCGCCTTTCCACGGTTCAAAGCCTGGAACTGCAGACTCTTTTGCAAAGAAGAGAGCGCCCAGGCAACAGCAGCCTGCACGTTTCTCAGTGAAAGGGAGAACGTCCTAACTTCATCCAGTCCTCTGAGTAAAGCAGGCAGAGGGAGAGAAACTTTCTTTCCTTCCTCTTTCCTGCAACGAATTCCTCCTTTGCTCTTGCAAACGCAAGGCTTCTTCTGAAAAACTACGTCGCGGTGCAGGGATCCTTCCAGAGGAGCAACGGCATAGTTTTAGCTGGAAGGGCTTGGCAGAGCAGCCGGGGAGAAAAGGCCTCTTGCGATTCTCTTTTCTTTCTGCCTGAATGCGGTCAATTGGCACTTGCCAAAGCAAGGTTTCCCAGCACAAACTACAAAGCAGCAGCTCCCTCCTGGCAGAGGAAATCCCATGCAGTGTTGCCCTGGCGAGATAGTGTTGCTACAGCGAGGCCCAGGGAAAACAGACTGCCTAGAGAAATCCTAGCAAAGCCCTGTGTTTCCCCACAGGAATGTATGTCAGTTTCAGTCCTTTGCCAGCAACGGAGCTCAGAGGCAACGTCAGATTGTGTGTATCTCAGTGAGAGAAAGAACACTGTGACTTCCCCCGTTCCTCTGACGAAAGCGGTTAGAGGGAGAAAAGCGTCCTTTGCTTTCGCTTTCCCGCAGTGAGCTCGGCAGATCTGCCCTTCGCGAAGGGCCGTTTTCCCCCGGAGAACTGCCTCGCGGTAGCCCTGTTCTGGAAGTGGAACGAGTATGCAGTGTTAGCGTTCAGCTATTGTGAAGGCTCGCTTTGGCCCAGGGCAAACGAAGCGCCGGGGGAAATCTTAGCAGAGCCCGGCGCCTTTCCACGGTTCAAAGCCTGGAACTGCAGACTCTTTTGCAAAGAAGAGAGCGCCCAGGCAACAGCAGCCTGCACGTTTCTCAGTGAAAGGGAGAACGTCCTAACTTCATCCAGTCCTCTGAGTAAAGCAGGCAGAGGGAGAGAAACTTTCTTTCCTTCCTCTTTCCTGCAACGAATTCCTCCTTTGCTCTTGCAAACGCAAGGCTTCTTCTGAAAAACTACGTCGCGGTGCAGGGATCCTTCCAGAGGAGCAACGGCATAGTTTTAGCTGGAAGGGCTTGGCAGAGCAGCCGGGGAGAAAAGGCCTCTTGCGATTCTCTTTTCTTTCTGCCTGAATGCGGTCAATTGGCACTTGCCAAAGCAAGGTTTCCCAGCACAAACTACAAAGCAGCAGCTCCCTCCTGGCAGAGGAAATCCCATGCAGTGTTGCCCTGGCGAGATAGTGTTGCTACAGCGAGGCCCAGGGAAAACAGACTGCCTAGAGAAATCCTAGCAAAGCCCTGTGTTTCCCCACAGGAATGTATGTCAGTTTCAGTCCTTTGCCAGCAACGGAGCTCAGAGGCAACGTCAGATTGTGTGTATCTCAGTGAGAGAAAGAACACTGTGACTTCCCCCGTTCCTCTGACGAAAGCGGTTAGAGGGAGAAAAGCGTCCTTTGCTTTCGCTTTCCCGCAGTGAGCTCGGCAGATCTGCCCTTCGCGAAGGGCCGTTTTCCCCCGGAGAACTGCCTCGCGGTAGCCCTGTTCTGGAAGTGGAACGAGTATGCAGTGTTAGCGTTCAGCTATTGTGAAGGCTCGCTTTGGCCCAGGGCAAACGAAGCGCCGGGGGAAATCTTAGCAGAGCCCGGCGCCTTTCCACGGTTCAAAGCCTGGAACTGCAGACTCTTTTGCAAAGAAGAGAGCGCCCAGGCAACAGCAGCCTGCACGTTTCTCAGTGAAAGGGAGAACGTCCTAACTTCATCCAGTCCTCTGAGTAAAGCAGGCAGAGGGAGAGAAACTTTCTTTCCTTCCTCTTTCCTGCAACGAATTCCTCCTTTGCTCTTGCAAACGCAAGGCTTCTTCTGAAAAACTACGTCGCGGTGCAGGGATCCTTCCAGAGGAGCAACGGCATAGTTTTAGCTGGAAGGGCTTGGCAGAGCAGCCGGGGAGAAAAGGCCTCTTGCGATTCTCTTTTCTTTCTGCCTGAATGCGGTCAATTGGCACTTGCCAAAGCAAGGTTTCCCAGCACAAACTACAAAGCAGCAGCTCCCTCCTGGCAGAGGAAATCCCATGCAGTGTTGCCCTGGCGAGATAGTGTTGCTACAGCGAGGCCCAGGGAAAACAGACTGCCTAGAGAAATCCTAGCAAAGCCCTGTGTTTCCCCACAGGAATGTATGTCAGTTTCAGTCCTTTGCCAGCAACGGAGCTCAGAGGCAACGTCAGATTGTGTGTATCTCAGTGAGAGAAAGAACACTGTGACTTCCCCCGTTCCTCTGACGAAAGCGGTTAGAGGGAGAAAAGCGTCCTTTGCTTTCGCTTTCCCGCAGTGAGCTCGGCAGATCTGCCCTTCGCGAAGGGCCGTTTTCCCCCGGAGAACTGCCTCGCGGTAGCCCTGTTCTGGAAGTGGAACGAGTATGCAGTGTTAGCGTTCAGCTATTGTGAAGGCTCGCTTTGGCCCAGGGCAAACGAAGCGCCGGGGGAAATCTTAGCAGAGCCCGGCGCCTTTCCACGGTTCAAAGCCTGGAACTGCAGACTCTTTTGCAAAGAAGAGAGCGCCCAGGCAACAGCAGCCTGCACGTTTCTCAGTGAAAGGGAGAACGTCCTAACTTCATCCAGTCCTCTGAGTAAAGCAGGCAGAGGGAGAGAAACTTTCTTTCCTTCCTCTTTCCTGCAACGAATTCCTCCTTTGCTCTTGCAAACGCAAGGCTTCTTCTGAAAAACTACGTCGCGGTGCAGGGATCCTTCCAGAGGAGCAACGGCATAGTTTTAGCTGTAAGGGCTTGGCAGAGCAGCCGGGGAGAAAAGGCCTCTTGCGATTCTCTTTTCTTTCTGCCTGAATGCGGTCAATTGGCACTTGCCAAAGCAAGGTTTCCCAGCACAAACTACAAAGCAGCAGCTCCCTCCTGGCAGAGGAAATCCCATGCAGTGTTGCCCTGGCGAGATAGTGTTGCTACAGCGAGGCCCAGGGAAAACAGACTGCCTAGAGAAATCCTAGCAAAGCCCTGTGTTTCCCCACAGGAATGTATGTCAGTTTCAGTCCTTTGCCAGCAACGGAGCTCAGAGGCAACGTCAGATTGTGTGTATCTCAGTGAGAGAAAGAACACTGTGACTTCCCCCGTTCCTCTGACGAAAGCGGTTAGAGGGAGAAAAGCGTCCTTTGCTTTCGCTTTCCCGCAGTGAGCTCGGCAGATCTGCCCTTCGCGAAGGGCCGTTTTCCCCCGGAGAACTGCCTCGCGGTAGCCCTGTTCTGGAAGTGGAACGAGTATGCAGTGTTAGCGTTCAGCTATTGTGAAGGCTCGCTTTGGCCCAGGGCAAACGAAGCGCCGGGGGAAATCTTAGCAGAGCCCGGCGCCTTTCCACGGTTCAAAGCCTGGAACTGCAGACTCTTTTGCAAAGAAGAGAGCGCCCAGGCAACAGCAGCCTGCACGTTTCTCAGTGAAAGGGAGAACGTCCTAACTTCATCCAGTCCTCTGAGTAAAGCAGGCAGAGGGAGAGAAACTTTCTTTCCTTCCTCTTTCCTGCAACGAATTCCTCCTTTGCTCTTGCAAACGCAAGGCTTCTTCTGAAAAACTACGTCGCGGTGCAGGGATCCTTCCAGAGGAGCAACGGCATAGTTTTAGCTGGAAGGGCTTGGCAGAGCAGCCGGGGAGAAAAGGCCTCTTGCGATTCTCTTTTCTTTCTGCCTGAATGCGGTCAATTGGCACTTGCCAAAGCAAGGTTTCCCAGCACAAACTACAAAGCAGCAGCTCCCTCCTGGCAGAGGAAATCCCATGCAGTGTTGCCCTGGCGAGATAGTGTTGCTACAGCGAGGCCCAGGGAAAACAGACTGCCTAGAGAAATCCTAGCAAAGCCCTGTGTTTCCCCACAGGAATGTATGTCAGTTTCAGTCCTTTGCCAGCAACGGAGCTCAGAGGCAACGTCAGATTGTGTGTATCTCAGTGAGAGAAAGAACACTGTGACTTCCCCCGTTCCTCTGACGAAAGCGGTTAGAGGGAGAAAAGCGTCCTTTGCTTTCGCTTTCCCGCAGTGAGCTCGGCAGATCTGCCCTTCGCGAAGGGCCGTTTTCCCCCGGAGAACTGCCTCGCGGTAGCCCTGTTCTGGAAGTGGAACGAGTATGCAGTGTTAGCGTTCAGCTATTGTGAAGGCTCGCTTTGGCCCAGGGCAAACGAAGCGCCGGGGGAAATCTTAGCAGAGCCCGGCGCCTTTCCACGGTTCAAAGCCTGGAACTGCAGACTCTTTTGCAAAGAAGAGAGCGCCCAGGCAACAGCAGCCTGCACGTTTCTCAGTGAAAGGGAGAACGTCCTAACTTCATCCAGTCCTCTGAGTAAAGCAGGCAGAGGGAGAGAAACTTTCTTTCCTTCCTCTTTCCTGCAACGAATTCCTCCTTTGCTCTTGCAAACGCAAGGCTTCTTCTGAAAAACTACGTCGCGGTGCAGGGATCCTTCCAGAGGAGCAACGGCATAGTTTTAGCTGGAAGGGCTTGGCAGAGCAGCCGGGGAGAAAAGGCCTCTTGCGATTCTCTTTTCTTTCTGCCTGAATGCGGTCAATTGGCACTTGCCAAAGCAAGGTTTCCCAGCACAAACTACAAAGCAGCAGCTCCCTCCTGGCAGAGGAAATCCCATGCAGTGTTGCCCTGGCGAGATAGTGTTGCTACAGCGAGGCCCAGGGAAAACAGACTGCCTAGAGAAATCCTAGCAAAGCCCTGTGTTTCCCCACAGGAATGTATGTCAGTTTCAGTCCTTTGCCAGCAACGGAGCTCAGAGGCAACGTCAGATTGTGTGTATCTCAGTGAGAGAAAGAACACTGTGACTTCCCCCGTTCCTCTGACGAAAGCGGTTAGAGGGAGAAAAGCGTCCTTTGCTTTCGCTTTCCCGCAGTGAGCTCGGCAGATCTGCCCTTCGCGAAGGGCCGTTTTCCCCCGGAGAACTGCCTCGCGGTAGCCCTGTTCTGGAAGTGGAACGAGTATGCAGTGTTAGCGTTCAGCTATTGTGAAGGCTCGCTTTGGCCCAGGGCAAACGAAGCGCCGGGGGAAATCTTAGCAGAGCCCGGCGCCTTTCCACGGTTCAAAGCCTGGAACTGCAGACTCTTTTGCAAAGAAGAGAGCGCCCAGGCAACAGCAGCCTGCACGTTTCTCAGTGAAAGGGAGAACGTCCTAACTTCATCCAGTCCTCTGAGTAAAGCAGGCAGAGGGAGAGAAACTTTCTTTCCTTCCTCTTTCCTGCAACGAATTCCTCCTTTGCTCTTGCAAACGCAAGGCTTCTTCTGAAAAACTACGTCGCGGTGCAGGGATCCTTCCAGAGGAGCAACGGCATAGTTTTAGCTGTAAGGGCTTGGCAGAGCAGCCGGGGAGAAAAGGCCTCTTGCGATTCTCTTTTCTTTCTGCCTGAATGCGGTCAATTGGCACTTGCCAAAGCAAGGTTTCCCAGCACAAACTACAAAGCAGCAGCTCCCTCCTGGCAGAGGAAATCCCATGCAGTGTTGCCCTGGCGAGATAGTGTTGCTACAGCGAGGCCCAGGGAAAACAGACTGCCTAGAGAAATCCTAGCAAAGCCCTGTGTTTCCCCACAGGAATGTATGTCAGTTTCAGTCCTTTGCCAGCAACGGAGCTCAGAGGCAACGTCAGATTGTGTGTATCTCAGTGAGAGAAAGAACACTGTGACTTCCCCCGTTCCTCTGACGAAAGCGGTTAGAGGGAGAAAAGCGTCCTTTGCTTTCGCTTTCCCGCAGTGAGCTCGGCAGATCTGCCCTTCGCGAAGGGCCGTTTTCCCCCGGAGAACTGCCTCGCGGTAGCCCTGTTCTGGAAGTGGAACGAGTATGCAGTGTTAGCGTTCAGCTATTGTGAAGGCTCGCTTTGGCCCAGGGCAAACGAAGCGCCGGGGGAAATCTTAGCAGAGCCCGGCGCCTTTCCACGGTTCAAAGCCTGGAACTGCAGACTCTTTTGCAAAGAAGAGAGCGCCCAGGCAACAGCAGCCTGCACGTTTCTCAGTGAAAGGGAGAACGTCCTAACTTCATCCAGTCCTCTGAGTAAAGCAGGCAGAGGGAGAGAAACTTTCTTTCCTTCCTCTTTCCTGCAACGAATTCCTCCTTTGCTCTTGCAAACGCAAGGCTTCTTCTGAAAAACTACGTCGCGGTGCAGGGATCCTTCCAGAGGAGCAACGGCATAGTTTTAGCTGTAAGGGCTTGGCAGAGCAGCCGGGGAGAAAAGGCCTCTTGCGATTCTCTTTTCTTTCTGCCTGAATGCGGTCAATTGGCACTTGCCAAAGCAAGGTTTCCCAGCACAAACTACAAAGCAGCAGCTCCCTCCTGGCAGAGGAAATCCCATGCAGTGTTGCCCTGGCGAGATAGTGTTGCTACAGCGAGGCCCAGGGAAAACAGACTGCCTAGAGAAATCCTAGCAAAGCCCTGTGTTTCCCCACAGGAATGTATGTCAGTTTCAGTCCTTTGCCAGCAACGGAGCTCAGAGGCAACGTCAGATTGTGTGTATCTCAGTGAGAGAAAGAACACTGTGACTTCCCCCGTTCCTCTGACGAAAGCGGTTAGAGGGAGAAAAGCGTCCTTTGCTTTCGCTTTCCCGCAGTGAGCTCGGCAGATCTGCCCTTCGCGAAGGGCCGTTTTCCCCCGGAGAACTGCCTCGCGGTAGCCCTGTTCTGGAAGTGGAACGAGTATGCAGTGTTAGCGTTCAGCTATTGTGAAGGCTCGCTTTGGCCCAGGGCAAACGAAGCGCCGGGGGAAATCTTAGCAGAGCCCGGCGCCTTTCCACGGTTCAAAGCCTGGAACTGCAGACTCTTTTGCAAAGAAGAGAGCGCCCAGGCAACAGCAGCCTGCACGTTTCTCAGTGAAAGGGAGAACGTCCTAACTTCATCCAGTCCTCTGAGTAAAGCAGGCAGAGGGAGAGAAACTTTCTTTCCTTCCTCTTTCCTGCAACGAATTCCTCCTTTGCTCTTGCAAACGCAAGGCTTCTTCTGAAAAACTACGTCGCGGTGCAGGGATCCTTCCAGAGGAGCAACGGCATAGTTTTAGCTGTAAGGGCTTGGCAGAGCAGCCGGGGAGAAAAGGCCTCTTGCGATTCTCTTTTCTTTCTGCCTGAATGCGGTCAATTGGCACTTGCCAAAGCAAGGTTTCCCAGCACAAACTACAAAGCAGCAGCTCCCTCCTGGCAGAGGAAATCCCATGCAGTGTTGCCCTGGCGAGATAGTGTTGCTACAGCGAGGCCCAGGGAAAACAGACTGCCTAGAGAAATCCTAGCAAAGCCCTGTGTTTCCCCACAGGAATGTATGTCAGTTTCAGTCCTTTGCCAGCAACGGAGCTCAGAGGCAACGTCAGATTGTGTGTATCTCAGTGAGAGAAAGAACACTGTGACTTCCCCCGTTCCTCTGACGAAAGCGGTTAGAGGGAGAAAAGCGTCCTTTGCTTTCGCTTTCCCGCAGTGAGCTCGGCAGATCTGCCCTTCGCGAAGGGCCGTTTTCCCCCGGAGAACTGCCTCGCGGTAGCCCTGTTCTGGAAGTGGAACGAGTATGCAGTGTTAGCGTTCAGCTATTGTGAAGGCTCGCTTTGGCCCAGGGCAAACGAAGCGCCGGGGGAAATCTTAGCAGAGCCCGGCGCCTTTCCACGGTTCAAAGCCTGGAACTGCAGACTCTTTTGCAAAGAAGAGAGCGCCCAGGCAACAGCAGCCTGCACGTTTCTCAGTGAAAGGGAGAACGTCCTAACTTCATCCAGTCCTCTGAGTAAAGCAGGCAGAGGGAGAGAAACTTTCTTTCCTTCCTCTTTCCTGCAACGAATTCCTCCTTTGCTCTTGCAAACGCAAGGCTTCTTCTGAAAAACTACGTCGCGGTGCAGGGATCCTTCCAGAGGAGCAACGGCATAGTTTTAGCTGGAAGGGCTTGGCAGAGCAGCCGGGGAGAAAAGGCCTCTTGCGATTCTCTTTTCTTTCTGCCTGAATGCGGTCAATTGGCACTTGCCAAAGCAAGGTTTCCCAGCACAAACTACAAAGCAGCAGCTCCCTCCTGGCAGAGGAAATCCCATGCAGTGTTGCCCTGGCGAGATAGTGTTGCTACAGCGAGGCCCAGGGAAAACAGACTGCCTAGAGAAATCCTAGCAAAGCCCTGTGTTTCCCCACAGGAATGTATGTCAGTTTCAGTCCTTTGCCAGCAACGGAGCTCAGAGGCAACGTCAGATTGTGTGTATCTCAGTGAGAGAAAGAACACTGTGACTTCCCCCGTTCCTCTGACGAAAGCGGTTAGAGGGAGAAAAGCGTCCTTTGCTTTCGCTTTCCCGCAGTGAGCTCGGCAGATCTGCCCTTCGCGAAGGGCCGTTTTCCCCCGGAGAACTGCCTCGCGGTAGCCCTGTTCTGGAAGTGGAACGAGTATGCAGTGTTAGCGTTCAGCTATTGTGAAGGCTCGCTTTGGCCCAGGGCAAACGAAGCGCCGGGGGAAATCTTAGCAGAGCCCGGCGCCTTTCCACGGTTCAAAGCCTGGAACTGCAGACTCTTTTGCAAAGAAGAGAGCGCCCAGGCAACAGCAGCCTGCACGTTTCTCAGTGAAAGGGAGAACGTCCTAACTTCATCCAGTCCTCTGAGTAAAGCAGGCAGAGGGAGAGAAACTTTCTTTCCTTCCTCTTTCCTGCAACGAATTCCTCCTTTGCTCTTGCAAACGCAAGGCTTCTTCTGAAAAACTACGTCGCGGTGCAGGGATCCTTCCAGAGGAGCAACGGCATAGTTTTAGCTGGAAGGGCTTGGCAGAGCAGCCGGGGAGAAAAGGCCTCTTGCGATTCTCTTTTCTTTCTGCCTGAATGCGGTCAATTGGCACTTGCCAAAGCAAGGTTTCCCAGCACAAACTACAAAGCAGCAGCTCCCTCCTGGCAGAGGAAATCCCATGCAGTGTTGCCCTGGCGAGATAGTGTTGCTACAGCGAGGCCCAGGGAAAACAGACTGCCTAGAGAAATCCTAGCAAAGCCCTGTGTTTCCCCACAGGAATGTATGTCAGTTTCAGTCCTTTGCCAGCAACGGAGCTCAGAGGCAACGTCAGATTGTGTGTATCTCAGTGAGAGAAAGAACACTGTGACTTCCCCCGTTCCTCTGACGAAAGCGGTTAGAGGGAGAAAAGCGTCCTTTGCTTTCGCTTTCCCGCAGTGAGCTCGGCAGATCTGCCCTTCGCGAAGGGCCGTTTTCCCCCGGAGAACTGCCTCGCGGTAGCCCTGTTCTGGAAGTGGAACGAGTATGCAGTGTTAGCGTTCAGCTATTGTGAAGGCTCGCTTTGGCCCAGGGCAAACGAAGCGCCGGGGGAAATCTTAGCAGAGCCCGGCGCCTTTCCACGGTTCAAAGCCTGGAACTGCAGACTCTTTTGCAAAGAAGAGAGCGCCCAGGCAACAGCAGCCTGCACGTTTCTCAGTGAAAGGGAGAACGTCCTAACTTCATCCAGTCCTCTGAGTAAAGCAGGCAGAGGGAGAGAAACTTTCTTTCCTTCCTCTTTCCTGCAACGAATTCCTCCTTTGCTCTTGCAAACGCAAGGCTTCTTCTGAAAAACTACGTCGCGGTGCAGGGATCCTTCCAGAGGAGCAACGGCATAGTTTTAGCTGGAAGGGCTTGGCAGAGCAGCCGGGGAGAAAAGGCCTCTTGCGATTCTCTTTTCTTTCTGCCTGAATGCGGTCAATTGGCACTTGCCAAAGCAAGGTTTCCCAGCACAAACTACAAAGCAGCAGCTCCCTCCTGGCAGAGGAAATCCCATGCAGTGTTGCCCTGGCGAGATAGTGTTGCTACAGCGAGGCCCAGGGAAAACAGACTGCCTAGAGAAATCCTAGCAAAGCCCTGTGTTTCCCCACAGGAATGTATGTCAGTTTCAGTCCTTTGCCAGCAACGGAGCTCAGAGGCAACGTCAGATTGTGTGTATCTCAGTGAGAGAAAGAACACTGTGACTTCCCCCGTTCCTCTGACGAAAGCGGTTAGAGGGAGAAAAGCGTCCTTTGCTTTCGCTTTCCCGCAGTGAGCTCGGCAGATCTGCCCTTCGCGAAGGGCCGTTTTCCCCCGGAGAACTGCCTCGCGGTAGCCCTGTTCTGGAAGTGGAACGAGTATGCAGTGTTAGCGTTCAGCTATTGTGAAGGCTCGCTTTGGCCCAGGGCAAACGAAGCGCCGGGGGAAATCTTAGCAGAGCCCGGCGCCTTTCCACGGTTCAAAGCCTGGAACTGCAGACTCTTTTGCAAAGAAGAGAGCGCCCAGGCAACAGCAGCCTGCACGTTTCTCAGTGAAAGGGAGAACGTCCTAACTTCATCCAGTCCTCTGAGTAAAGCAGGCAGAGGGAGAGAAACTTTCTTTCCTTCCTCTTTCCTGCAACGAATTCCTCCTTTGCTCTTGCAAACGCAAGGCTTCTTCTGAAAAACTACGTCGCGGTGCAGGGATCCTTCCAGAGGAGCAACGGCATAGTTTTAGCTGTAAGGGCTTGGCAGAGCAGCCGGGGAGAAAAGGCCTCTTGCGATTCTCTTTTCTTTCTGCCTGAATGCGGTCAATTGGCACTTGCCAAAGCAAGGTTTCCCAGCACAAACTACAAAGCAGCAGCTCCCTCCTGGCAGAGGAAATCCCATGCAGTGTTGCCCTGGCGAGATAGTGTTGCTACAGCGAGGCCCAGGGAAAACAGACTGCCTAGAGAAATCCTAGCAAAGCCCTGTGTTTCCCCACAGGAATGTATGTCAGTTTCAGTCCTTTGCCAGCAACGGAGCTCAGAGGCAACGTCAGATTGTGTGTATCTCAGTGAGAGAAAGAACACTGTGACTTCCCCCGTTCCTCTGACGAAAGCGGTTAGAGGGAGAAAAGCGTCCTTTGCTTTCGCTTTCCCGCAGTGAGCTCGGCAGATCTGCCCTTCGCGAAGGGCCGTTTTCCCCCGGAGAACTGCCTCGCGGTAGCCCTGTTCTGGAAGTGGAACGAGTATGCAGTGTTAGCGTTCAGCTATTGTGAAGGCTCGCTTTGGCCCAGGGCAAACGAAGCGCCGGGGGAAATCTTAGCAGAGCCCGGCGCCTTTCCACGGTTCAAAGCCTGGAACTGCAGACTCTTTTGCAAAGAAGAGAGCGCCCAGGCAACAGCAGCCTGCACGTTTCTCAGTGAAAGGGAGAACGTCCTAACTTCATCCAGTCCTCTGAGTAAAGCAGGCAGAGGGAGAGAAACTTCTTTCCTTCCTCTTTCCTGCAACGAATTCCTCCTTTGCTCTTGCAAACGCAAGGCTTCTTCTGAAAAACTACGTCGCGGTGCAGGGATCCTTCCAGAGGAGCAACGGCATAGTTTTAGCTGTAAGGGCTTGGCAGAGCAGCCGGGGAGAAAAGGCCTCTTGCGATTCTCTTTTCTTTCTGCCTGAATGCGGTCAATTGGCACTTGCCAAAGCAAGGTTTCCCAGCACAAACTACAAAGCAGCAGCTCCCTCCTGGCAGAGGAAATCCCATGCAGTGTTGCCCTGGCGAGATAGTGTTGCTACAGCGAGGCCCAGGGAAAACAGACTGCCTAGAGAAATCCTAGCAAAGCCCTGTGTTTCCCCACAGGAATGTATGTCAGTTTCAGTCCTTTGCCAGCAACGGAGCTCAGAGGCAACGTCAGATTGTGTGTATCTCAGTGAGAGAAAGAACACTGTGACTTCCCCCGTTCCTCTGACGAAAGCGGTTAGAGGGAGAAAAGCGTCCTTTGCTTTCGCTTTCCCGCAGTGAGCTCGGCAGATCTGCCCTTCGCGAGGGCCGTTTTCCCCGGAGAACTGCCTCGCGGTAGCCCTGTTCTGGAAGTGGAACGAGTATGCAGTGTTAGCGTTCAGCTATTGTGAAGGCTCGCTTTGGCCCAGGGCAAACGAAGCGCCGGGGGAAATCTTAGCAGAGCCCGGCGCCTTTCCACGGTTCAAAGCCTGGAACTGCAGACTCTTTTGCAAAGAAGAGAGCGCCCAGGCAACAGCAGCCTGCACGTTTCTCAGTGAAAGGGAGAACGTCCTAACTTCATCCAGTCCTCTGAGTAAAGCAGGCAGAGGGAGAGAAACTTTCTTTCCTTCCTCTTTCCTGCAACGAATTCCTCCTTTGCTCTTGCAAACGCAAGGCTTCTTCTGAAAAACTACGTCGCGGTGCAGGGATCCTTCCAGAGGAGCAACGGCATAGTTTTAGCTGTAAGGGCTTGGCAGAGCAGCCGGGAGAAAAGGCCTCTTGCGATTCTCTTTTCTTTCTAATACTATCTCTCTATG